>NC_133621.1:274424541-274537041 GCF_048593235.1 Sminthopsis crassicaudata | reverse complement strand
TCCCTTCCCTTCCCTTCCCTTCCTTCCCTTCCCTTCCCTTTCCTTTCCTTCCCTTCCCTTCCCTTCCCTTCCCTTCCCTTTCCTTTCCTTTCCTTCCTTTCCTTTCCTTTCCTTTCCTTTCCTTTCCTTTCCTTTCCTTTCCTTTCCTTTCCTTTCCTTTCCTTTCCTTTCCTTTCCTTTCCTTTCCTTTCCTTTCCTTTCCTTTCCTTTCCTTTCCTTTCCTTTCCTTTCCTTTCCTTTCCTTTCCTTTCCTTTCCTTTCCTTTCCTTTCCTTTCCTTTCCTTTCCTTTCCTTTCCTTTCCTTTCCTTTCCTTTCCTTTCCTTTCCTTTCCCTGTCCCTGTCCCTGTCCCTTTTCCTTTTCCTTTTCCTTTTCTTTCCCCTTTCTTTTCCTTTCCCCTTTCCTTTTCTTTCCCCTTTCCTTTCCGGAATACAACAGAGTACTGTTTTCTAACTTCCTCATAATAAGTTTTGAATGTCTGTCTTCATTAATCTCATCACTAGCAGAATGTAATGGAGCCGTTCAGTGGATTAGTCCCTATGCCTGTCTTGTATCCTGGGGCCAACTGTCCCAACTTCAGATGACAAATGGGATTTGGGTAAAGATCATATCCACAGGAACTCCAGAGGCATTTTGCAAAGAAGGCTGCCCCCACCATGCATCCGTTTGGGAATGTTCAGGGGATCCCTTTCCAAAATTTAAGCATCATGCCGGAAATTCCAGAGGCTATTAATACTGCCTGTGTATTTACGTTCAAGACTTGGCAAGGGTATGAGGTACGAAGTGCAGTCTTAGCAGAGATGATACCATGAATGCTGGCCGCAGACCAGGCGGATGACTTGACTTTGGCAAGAATGCTCTCTTCATTCTCTCTGGGCCTGTAGAAAGAGACATATGTTACACTTGTGCTTCCCTTTCCCGTGTCCCTACAGCTCCATCTTTCTTTGTTCTTTTCAAGCTTCCCCTCCCCTCTAATTCTTGCTTCCTCCAAATGACATCTGCATCAATGCTGTATTTCCAGCTTCTTAAAAACAGACTTATTTCTTGATGAAATTAAATATCATTCAATGTAAGAGGATGCATTTATGCCTCAGCTTCCAATTTCCATCCAATGCAATGCAAAAGAATTTTTTAAAACTTCCTCATCAATACCAGGCACTGTGTTAGAGGCTGGGGATTAAAAATATAAAATTACAATGTTTCAGAGACATAAATTTTTACACTGAACATTTAATAATTGATTATCTGGCTATATAAGCCAAATCCAACATGCATTGAGACAAACATAACATTATTGAAAGCCTAGAAATATACATCGATACTCTATATAGATATATTTTATCTCTCTAGATGCATATATGTAAAGTACATTAAATATACATGTACATACAAATATGCACGTATATATATGTATACATATACATATATATATATATATATGCATGTGTCTATATGTGTTTATTTAAAGTGTATCCTAAATGTCTCAGTGTAATTTTAAATTTTTGGAAGACTTTGTATATATTATTTTAAGGAAAGGGAAAGATTAACATAAGATTGTGATGTTGTGTGCTACATTGACATTACAAAACGGTATAACAGTTGTGGTTTGGGGTTTTTTGGGGGATGAGGTGAGGAGGGGAGGATTTTAAATAAACACATTCCTATTTGAAGATCAAAACTAACATCACTCACCATTTTTCATGCAGTTAAATAAATGAAGTCTGCTAAGTCATGGTATTGTGCAATTGTGAAATTGTGCAATAATTCTATTAGATTGTAAATTCCTTGTGACGGGATAACTGTCTTTTGCCCCTTTTTGCATTCTCAGAACTTAGCACAGTGCCTGGCACATGGTAAGTGCTTAATAAATGGCAAAAATGAAAAAAGCATTGAATATTGAATGGAAGTACTTGAGTTTGAATTCTGACTGCTACTTATTAATTCTGTGACCTTGGATTATAGGATCAGAGATTTAGAGGTGAAAAAGAGCTTAGAGACCATCATCTAGTTCTCATTTTACAAATTAGGAAACTAAATACATGGAATTCATATGATTTACAAGGTAACATAAACAGTAAGTGTCAAAAGTAGGATTTGGGAGCAGATCCTCTGATTCCAGAATCACTATCCCACTTTCTTCATCCCTCTAGGCACCAAAGTATCCAGGTCCTAAGTTATTTCATCTGTAATCTTTGGATAATAATAGTATGCACTTCTGGGGTTGTTGTGAGGATAAAGTGAGACACTGTTTGCAAATTGTTTTGCAAACTTTATAGTTACTTATAAATGTTAGCTATCTCCTTCCTTCATTTTATAGAAGTAATTGGGCTAGATGACCTTTAATGTTTCTTCCAGATCTTGATGTTCAGATTATATTAATTTTATACCCTGTAGTTGAAGGATATTTACTTCAGAGAATTCATGGATTGGCTAGCTCTGGGTTTACATCTGTTCTTTAGACCAAAAAACATTCCTTTCCTTTTTACAATTTTTCACCCTGTACACACAAGTGATGGAATTTTGTGCAATTGAAATTCCCATGGAATGGTAGGATAATCCAACTCTTTTTTGAGTGTTGTAATGACACGAGCAGTAATTTTGCGGGTTTTGCAACTATAATTACTATGTGTCTAAGTTCTGGCTTAGTTCCCAAAATACCCAATTTCCAAACTTGGGAAGCGGATCAAAACATTTTACATTTTACATAATACTATGAAGCAAGCAAACCATTCTCCAACATTCATTCGTACCTCTTGGATAAACATCAAAGTGATCAATAAGAAAGAAAAATTTCCTAGTTGGTTAAGCATATTTCCGACATGTTAACCCTAAGTGTTCTTTGCATCATACTGGATCAGCTAAATGTTCAGTAGGTTTGCAGACCTGATTAAAAGACACCGCTATTATTCTCTGTCAGACCACCCTCTGTCACCTCCTGACTTCAGAAGTCTTTTAAAATTCCTTTCTAGCCACATCCCCTAAGCCAAATTCGTAAGACCCTTCTATTTCTATAAACATGAAAAAAAAAGTGACTGGAAAAGGAGAGGAAATTGTCATGTAGTAAGAGAGATAACTAGGTAACATATGAATAAAGTCAGCAACCTGAGCTCCAATTCTGCCTTAGGTGCTTCCTAACTATGTGATTCTGGGCATTCTTTTTCCCTTGAGTGAAATTTTGGAGTCTTTTCCTCTCTCCCTCCTTCTCTCTCACTCCTTCTTTCTTCTTTCCTTCCTCCCTCTATCATTTCTCCCCCCTTTCCTCCCTCTCCCCTTCCTCCCTCCCTGTCTCTCTCTCCCTCTCCATCTCTCTCTCCCATCATCTCTGTTTCTGTCTGTCTCTATCTCTCTGTCTCCTCTCTCTGTCTCTCCGACCCTTTCTCTCATATTTTGTTGCCAATAGGAAAGTTCTTTTAATTTGTATGATCTGAAAACATACACATATAAACAAATATATGTACTATATATATGCATATGATTACAAACATACATACATACATATAAACACATAGTATACATATACTTTTTTATTACTGTTTTGCTACTGACTTGGATAAATGGGTCAATTTTCTATCTGTGTTGATTGTAGAACTGATATTTGGAGAGTAAGGAATCAACTCTTGAATATTTTGCTTGGGTTCTCCTGTTCCTTATTAAGGAACAGCTATCAGGAAGCTAGCTTGAATCTACAAATTTCATCCCCTAGACTAATACTATGTAAGGGATGAAAAATAAAATTCTAGTCTCTCTGAGGAGAAGAGAGTGGTCAGTCTCTGGTATTAATCTTATGCTTCACTTTCTGGAGGGAATCAAAGTCTCCCCTGGAGAAAGGTGATGATAGTGAGAAGGACGTTCTAGAGATGTTTATACTTTCTTCCCAGTGAGCTACATACATGATACCCCTTACAATACTAAAAGCAAACAAACAAAAAAAACCCCAAATACATTGGCCATGTCTTAGGATGTGTCTCATCTTTCAAGTTCGGGTCCATCACTTCTCTGACAGGTGGTGGAAAGCATGATTCATCACCAATGTTCTGGAATCCTGATTGGTCATTGTTTTGATCAAAGTAGTCCTTCAGTCTTTAAAAGCTGTTTCCCTTTACTATGTGTTTTTATTTAGAATAAGCTATGTGTTTTTATTTAGAATAAGCCTATATCGGGCTCTAAACTAAGCACTTGGGAGAAAAAGAAAGGCAAACAACAAATACAGAGTAGCTAGGGGGGAATCTGAAAGGGGAAGGTGCTAACAGCTGGATGGAGCTGGAAAAGCCTGTGTATAAGGTGGAATTTAAACCAACTTGGAAGAAGCCTAAGAGGTAGAGACAAGAGGCTCAGAAATTGTGGGAGACAGAAAGGGCAAAGACACACAGACTGGACATGGATTGTTATGTTTGAATAACTGAAAGTAGATCAGTGTGACTTCATTATAGAGTAAGTGAAGATGATTAAAGTGTAAAAAGACTGGAAAAGTGGGAAGGGGTGACGTGAGGAAGAACTAAACAGAGGAGTTTATAGTTGATCCTGGAGGTATCAATTACTGGATTTGGTTGAGTAGGAAGGAGTAACATGATCAGACTTACAAGAAAATCACATTCACAGCTATAGAAAGTGAAGTATGAGGTTGATACCAGAGGCTGACCACTCTGTTCTCCTCAGAGAGAGGGTGTATTGGACTAGAATTATATTTCTCATCCCTTATTTAGTATCAGTGTAGGGGATGAAATTTGTAGGTTCCAGCTAATTTCCTGATTGCTATTCCTTAATAAAGAAAGGGAGAACACAAGCAAGATATTTAAGACTTGATCCCCTACCCTCCAAATATCAGTTCTACAATGAACACCTGCCTTGAAGGAGAAAAATTTCTGAAGCATTAAGAGCAGTTAGAAAGCTGGTGCAAAAGATCAGGTGAGAATTCCTGAGGCCTTAATGGTGTGCTGGGCAGCTAGGTGACACACTGATAGATTGCCAGTCTTGGAGTCAGGATGACTTATCTTCCTAAGTTTGAATCTGGTCCCAGACACTCACTAGCTGAGTAAGTCATTTAACCCTGATCGCCTCAGTTCCCTTATCTATAAAATGAGCTGGAGAAGGAAATGGCAAACCACTTTAATGTCTCTGCCAAGAAAACCCTAAATAGATTCACAAAGAGTCAGAGATCACTGGAAAATGACTGATCAACAATAGTAATCACAAAAGTGGTGTTCTGGAAAACATTTAGCCACCAGCTCTCTTATACACATATATTTATATATGTATATATAACATGACCAACTTTTAAGCTTAATTCTCTTTATTAACATTTTTCCCTATAATAACATATTCCCTATATTTACTATATTAAGTCTAGATGATCAATAAAACAATTGATTAAGCCCTGATCTGTAATTTGTTAATTTCTGAGGCATGGGATGCTCACATTGGAAATTTAACAATTGGATCTCTAAAATTGTAGCTTCAGCCCTTGCCTACATAAATGACTCAACTAGGGCAGTGACTATGTGATTAGAGAGAAGAAAATGTATAAATTGTTATTGTTGTTCTTGAAGAGGACCGAGACATCAGGGAGGTGATACCATGACACACGAGTGAATTGTTTTTAAGTCAGGGTGAACTGTATAAAGTCACCAACCTTATTTTCTCCTTTGGGGCCATTGGATCCAGATCAGGTCAATTGGAGATGGAGAATATATAGAATGAAACAATCCCTATTCACAAGAAGCTTGCAATCTAATGGGAGTAGAAAAGCATATATAAATATACACAACATAAAATGAACAATACATACATATACATACATATATATGTGTGTATATATATATATATATATATGTTATTAGTTAAATACAAGGTAGTAGAGAGTGGATAGGGCATTAAACAGAAGGAACATGGAACGGTTTCATTGCCAGCGATAGGTGAACACTTGACTTCTCTTGGTATGAGAAATGACCAATCTAAAAGCACTGAAAGGAGAGATATTGGGAGTGAAGAACAGCAAGGTCAATGAGTTGCAAAAACTAATGTCCAATGATACTAGAAATGTTGGAGGTGGGAGTGAGGAGGTAAAAGAGAGAAGATGGGAAGACAGAAACAACAGAATTTGTCAGTGAATTCCTTATGCCATGTTGCTGATTGCTCTAGTTCACTCACCATGGCCAAATAATTTCAAGAGTTTTAGATATAAGCCTTTAGTTCAAAGATTTATGGGGAGAGTTGGACAAGAAGTCCATGGAATATGAAGACATGACCAGTCATCAATCTGCAACACATCAATGAGGTCATGAAACTATTGAAATCTGTGGTGTTTTTAAAACAAAAATTCGCTGGTGCATTGGATTTCACAATGAAACAAGTCAGGAAGATCTGAATTCAAATTTGTTTTCAGACACTTGTTAGCTGTGTGTCTGAGCAAATCTTTTGATCTCTTTCTTCCTTGGTTTTTTTTTTTTTTTAGCTGCAAAATGTGGGGGTCATAATAGCACCTGTCTCCCAGGATTAATGAGATAATGTTTGTAAAATGCTTCACACAAGTGCTTGAAACTACTAGACACTTGAGAAATGCTTGTTTCCTCCCTTTCTCCGTGCCTGATAGTTTTCTCTATTTTCTTCAGTTTGTCTGAATTTTGCAGTAAGAAGGTCTCAATTTGAGCAACTATCAACTTCAGGTCTTCTTTTAACTGAAGGTATAAAAAATTTTTCCACTTTTGACTGCAGAGCATGTCATAATGTTCATGTGTAGAGTCTTCTTGGGTTGTTAAACATATGGATGTTTATATATATTTTACATGTATATACATATATATATATATATATTATAGTTTAGTAGTTTTTTCTCTACACAAATCCCTCTTCAGGGAGCCATCTTTTAGAGCAAAGAATAAAAAAGAAAGAAGAGAAAATTGTTTAGCAAAAGTGAAACAATACATGAATCTGATAACATAGGTAATGCTCTGCACTTGGAATCCTGCAACTGCAAAAAGAAATGCATTTTCTCATTTTTTTTTAAGCCAAGCTGGTCATTATCAATATACACTATTTAATTTCATTTTTTGTTTATTATTTTTATTCTTTTCATTTACATTGTTTTAGTATTAATGCATATTCATTTTTTTCCCTCCTGGTTTTGCTTACTTAACTTTGCATCAGTTTATATAAGCCTTTTCATAATTCTCTGAAATCTTCTTAGTCATCATTTCTTAAGATAAAGTAATATATCATTGTACCTACATGTCATATTTGATTTAGTAATTCCCAATTGATGAGGCCCATTTAAAAACACCAATATTCTCCTGGCAAGGAATACCTCCAAATCCTCCAATCTCTGAAGCATTAAAATCAAAAAGCACTCAAAGAGCATTGGAGAGGTGCCTGATGGGTTTGAGCAGACTATGCTTTATTATGGACAAAGAGTCAAGTAAAAGAAGGAAAGTCAAGGATGCAATCAAGAACATTATAAGCCACTAAGATTTGCTGTTGATTTGTTGATAGTTGGGAATAAAAAAATTCTCAGGATTTTGAGAGAAACTGAGGAAGGGACCCAGAATTTTGGTTTTGTTAGGAGAACATGGACTAGAGGTTTACCTGGAATGAGAAAAGGTGGACAAATGGCAATCTGTATTATTGGAAGCATAATGATGAGAAGAAAAAAATATAAATTTCTGCTTTTGACTTTTAAAACTCCTCATGCTCTGGTCTCATCCTGACTCTCCAGAATGTTGACAAATGAATCCTCTTTTCCCATTCTAAAGTTCAGCTAAATTAGCCTTTTTTTTTTTGTTTCCCATATAGAATAGAATACTCCATCTCTCCTCTCTCTAACTTTTCAAGAATCACCCTCTTGCACTTCTGCTTCCATCTCAAGCACCAACTTTTCTTAAGGAGCTTATTCAGGTTAGGATGGTGGTAGGCCTTGAAGTCATGAGTCTTGGTCAGGGAGTTGGCTAGATTCAGTGAGATACATACGTTTGTGTCCAGTTGCCAATCAAGATGCCCTGCGGTGGGAGTTCCAGAATTGAGTAGATTCATTTCCTCAGGAACCAGGGCACAGAACCTGAAGGCCTGATTTAGGTGTTGATCTAGGTGGGGAGAAGCAAACCACATATATCAAATTATCTCTACCTCTACCTCTAGCTACATCTCTGTCTGTATCTATAACTAATGCTATAGCTATAGATATATCTATACCTATACCTTCATCTACCAAATTTATATATAGGTGATACAGTAGACAGAGCACCGGGTCTGGAGTCAAGAAAACCTCAATTAAATCCAACCTCAGACACGTATAGATGTGTGACCCTGGGCAAGTCCCTTAGTCTCCATTTACCTCAGTTTCCTTGTCTGTAAAATTGATGTAAAAATATCACCTACTTCGAGGATCAACTGAGATATTTTTACAGTATTCAGCACAGTGCTTGACACATAGTAAACTCTATATAAATAATATATACACATATCATATACATATACAAATATGTAATATAATATATATGACTATAAAAGCTCTACATGTATATCTATATTCATATAGATATCTGTAATCTATATCAGCTTTCTACATGTCTATGGGTATATGTAGTATTATGTTGGCATTAGACATTATTAATTATGTCAGTTAATTATATTATATATATATATTAATTATATAAGTATATTAGGACATTGGTTTTATATATGTGTATGGTGAAGTGGATATAGTGCTGGACTTGAAATCAGAAGATGGGACTTCAAATTCTGCCTCAGCTGTGTGAATCTAGGGAAGTCATTTCTTTCTTCATCTGTAGCATGGGGATGAACACTAGTATCTACCCTTAAGGTTGGAAGGTTCAAGGAAGATAATATCTGTGAACCTTTAAATATTGTATGAATTAGATAAAAAGAAATGCATCTATACACATATCTACAAATTTTATGTATATGCATATACACATATATACAGAATATATATATGATATAAATTTCTGCACTAGACTTCCAGAACCCATATATATATGTTATACATATATAGTATATATATGATACATATACATATAGTAGATACACAGATGATAATTAACACATGCAAATGAAATAATGAAGAAGCAAAAAGGCAATGAAAAAAAATTTGTGTGCTTAGAACATAGTACCAGTTAGAACATGGTACCAAGTAGAACATAGAACATGTGCCACAGAAAAGTGTCCACTCTGAATATTTGCTACCCATTCATCAGCTCTGATGAGCAGCTTATCCAACAGAAGCTGCCATCATGTGCTCCAATGGTGCATATCAGTAAGAAGCATTTTCCAGCATGAGCTTTGTTCATACAGCCTTAAAAAGAATCAGAGTTCCAGTCATTGCTGCCAGAATTGAACCAAGTGCCGAACAAGAGCCCGTGAGCATATGGATTTGTGAGGGCAGGAGAACTGCTGATAGATGTGGCAGGCAGTGTGCTGTTAAGCCAGTATGTCAAGTGAAGGTGGAAAGAATTTTATTCTTCACGTGCTGTGGACAAACTACAGCCTTTTTCAATAGCTCTTGTTTCATTAGACACACCCAGGCCACAGGAACACAGTACTTCAAGACCAACAGCTGCCTCTTTAGCAACTTGATGTAGCATAACTTATTCCCACCTGATTTCTTTTTCCATTCAAGGGCCAAATGCTTCTTGGTTTCTTGGTCAGTTTTCCAACATACTTTTGGATTAAGAGCCATTGATTTTCTCTTTGGAATGGAATCCTTCAGATCTTATGAGATCTTAATAAGGCCTGGGTTAAGCACCCTGAAAGATAGGGTCCTGATATACAAGAACTTCCTTGCCATCATTGTGATGTAGTAGGCTCAGCAGTTGTTTCAAAAATGTTCTATCGTCCATCTAGCCAAGAAATTAAAATTCCTAAGATAAAGGTCCAATCATGACATTCGCTTGCTTAAAATTCTTTAGTGGTTCCTTATCACCTTGAGGGGAAATTATGAATAATTCAGTTTGGTATTTAAAGCCTTCCATAGACTGACTCTGATCATAATATTATCCTAGCTAGATGGCCCAATGGATAGAGCACTGGGCTTGGAATCAGGAAGAGTCATTTTCATGGGTTCAAATCCAGCCCCTGCACTTGTAAGCTGTGTGACCCTGGGCAAGTCATTTAAACTCTTTGTGCCTCAATTTCCTCATTTGTAAAATGAGGATAATAATAGCACCTACTTTTCAAGATTATTCTAAGGTCCAAAGGAGATAATATTTGTAAGACACTTAACATAGGGCCTGATATATAGTAGACGTTTAATAAATGCTTTTTTTTTCTTCCTTGAGCAAATTTGAGTTTCCCACGTCCTATGAGACCTTATGAGAATAATCAAAATTCTCAACAATACATGAAATTGAGAATAGATATGAATTGATAGAGAATGAAGGCAGCAAAGTCATGACCAAATTAGAGATGGACTATAACTTTTTCTTTTTGGTCAGGATCTATAATATCATTGGTATAGGGAACTTTTAATGAGATGTGTTAAGTTCTTACTAAGTGCTAAGTCGGTCCTTGACAAATTCTCTAGTTCCGGCCTTTCCTGGAGAAGAGCTTGCATGCTTAGGAGGAGCAAGCTCATTGGTTGAAGTACTTCTTCCCAGAAGCCCTTGCATTATCTCACGCCCATTCTCTGGGAGGATAAAGAGGGCAGCTCTGGAAGAAAAAGTTAATCTCTGCTTTAGACCAGGCTTGACATGGCTCTTTGCAGGAAGGGAAGTCACTTCTCTGGACGACAGTTAACGGCAACTGTCTGGAGACAACGGTTCTCTACAGGAAGAAGAATCTGTCCAAGAAACTTGAGTTTACACAGCAGATCTCCTCCCAGAGAGCGATCAGCAGCTTCTGGAGACGACAGCACGTTACAATTGGCGCCCAACATGGGGCCTCTGCCAAGGGAGACTTGCAACTTCTCTGTAATTTATTCTCATGGGAAATTGCCTGAGAGGATAGAGACATTAGCAGTTTCCTGCTATGGATCAGAAGCAGAATTTGAACCCAGATTTCTCTAACTTTGAGATCACTTTTCTATCTACTTTGCCTCATGACTACAGTCATGAAAAACAATAGCAGCAGCAACAGAAAAGTCTGAAAGAAAATACATAGTATAAACCTGTTTCGGAAAGGAACACAGACATAAACAGGAAGTTTTTGTTAACATATTGTTAGAATGTAAATATATGCTTTAAATAAAACAAAACAATAAGGTTGACTTTCCTGAGCAAGTTTTTTTTTTTTAATCTTATTTAATCTTATTTGAATATTTGTGTGATTGAATCTAGAATTTTAAAACACAATCTTAGGAAAGCAGTTTTATTTTGACAGCATTATAGGATGATCAATAGGGCAATCTTAATGGAAAGGTGAGCTACTGTGAAATTACTTGACCCATGCTACAAAGGGCTTCCAATCAATCCATTTATCAGTCAATAAACATTTTAAAAGTATTTTCTATGTGTGAGACACTATGTTAGTTTTGATGATATAAAGACAAAAATGAAATTTGACCTCAAAGAATTGTGCTAGTCTCTGTACACATACCCTACCCTTCTCAAAAAGTATGGTTATTACAGATATACTAGGTTAGAGCAACCCTTTTGGAAATGGGTTGATGTTGAACTGATTTTCTCCCCCCCCCTTTTTTTTTTAAATTGAAGTTTTTTTTTTTATTTTCAGAACATATACAAGAATAATTTTTTCAACATTGACCCTTGAAAAACCTTGTGTTCCAACTTTTCCATTTTCCTTTTTTTTTCCTTTTTCCATTTACTCCCTCCCCTAAATGACATGTAATCCAATATATATTACACATGGTAAAAATATATGTTAAATTCAATATAGGCATACATATTTATACAATTATCTTGCTGCACAAGAAAAATCAGATCAAAAAAGTGAAAAAAAATAAGAAAGAAAATAAAATTCAAGCAAATCACAACAAAATAAGTTCTCACAATCCTCTCTCTGAGTGTAGATCTCTTTCATTACAAGACCATTGAAACTGGCCTGAATCATCTCATTGTTGAAGAGAACCACGTCCATCAGAATTGATTATAGTATATAGTCTTGTTGTTGCTCTGTATAATGATCTCATGGTTCTGCTCATTTCATTCAGCAGCAGTTCATGTAAGTCTCTCCAGGACCCTCTGAAATCATTCTGGTAATTATTTCTTACAGTACAATAATATTCCATAACATTCATATATCATAACTTATTCAGCCAATCTCCAATTGATGGGCATCCACTCTGTTTCCAGTTTCTGGCCACTACAAAAAGAGCTGCCACAAACATTCTTGCACAAACAAGTCCCTTTCCCTTCTTTAAGATCTATTTGGGATATAAGCCCAGTAGAAATATTGTTGGATCAAAGGGTATACACAGTTTGATAATACTTTGGGCATATGAACTAATTTTCAAAAAGAGTATAGACTTACTTTGAGATGAAAAAAGTATAATAGAAATGATGGATAAATGTGATAAAAATAAACTCTTTAGCACAGGAGCTCTTCCAGTTTTTGGGTCATGTGCCATGTTGGCTGTCTAGTGAAACCTATGGACCATTTTTCAGAATAATGCTTTTAAATGAATAAAATATATGCAATTACAAAGAAAACCAATTATATTGAAATGCAATTAACAACATTAAAAAATACAAGTTCACTAGACTCTTTAAATAAAGACCCTTTACTCTCAAGTAGCCCATCCCTGGCTTTGTTTCCCTTTGGAACATCTGTAGCATAGCACTTTGCATGCTATATTCTATTCTGCGTCATTCGAATATCATCACCAAAGCACCATGCCAAATCAGACAGCCGTGATTCAATGGCAGGCATAATATAGAGCTAAAATAAAAACCACCTGCTCCATATAGATTAAAATACCTAGACTAGAATCAAAGTATGGATATAAACAGACTATTGAGGTGAGAGAAGGCTCATCACAGAAGTTTTATTGTCTTCTCCATGGGATCATTTCTAACTGTTCTGTGATGGGTACTGCAGGTGGGAGCTAGGATGTATAGCCTTCCTATCTTAAAGCATAACTGGGCTTAAAGCCAGACATCTGCAGGGATTGTCTCCCGCTGTGTTGCCAATCTGCAGGTAGGTCAATGAAAATCATTCATAATAAGGGTAACTCAGAAATGAACACCTCAATATAATCTGGAGCTGGAATTTAACAATCCAGAGCTTTAAATTTTTTAATAATGCAGATACCTAGTATTACGTGGAAATATAAAAATTACTCTTGCCATAAAGAAAATCTTTTATTTACATCTTCCACAAAATGAAGTCAGTAGCATATTTGCAGGTGCAGCATTTCAGCATCTTTAGCTGTACATGTTTTACAGCTTTGTTCCTCAAAAAAGTGAAATACTGTTGATAACTTTGGAGCTCCATGAGTAAAGGCTATATTGATGATGTGTATAAAACAATATTCAATATTAGTATGACATCCTCTTCTCTAGCTAAGGGGTCCAAAGTATTAATTTTCTTTTTCATGACTTTATTAATATAAATCTTTTAACAGGAAGTACATGTTTTTTTCTTTTTAAAATGAATTGACTGAAGAACTGCTACAATTTAATTTTCCTGCTACAAGAGTAGTAAGAAAGATTTGAGGGTTGCATTTGCCTCTGTTCTCTTCTTAAAGAAGATGCTTTTGATAACCTGGGACCATAATCTTGTACACAATTCAAACGTATACATTTTTTTCCTTGTATAGAACTTTGCCCATTTGTGTTATAGATCAGTTAAGGCCTCTGTAAAACCCTTACAATTATTCATTCAGACTTTAGATTTGTCCAATTGGGGACTGATGTTTGCTTCCTTTTTCCTCCCCCATTATAAACCAGGCCTGTGTAGTTTCGAATACTATTTCTGATATTTGCCAGCTGGGCCATGACCCTAAGATACTTATTTAACTTTAAAATATTTCAAAAAAATTTGTTTTTGTTGTTGAGTTGTTTCAATTGCATCCAACTCTTTGTGACTCCATTTTTGTTGTTGTTTTTTCTTGCAGAAATTCTGGAGTAATTTGCCATTTCTCCAGCTCATTTTATAGATAAGGAAACTGAGGCAAACAAGATTAAGTCATTTGCTTAGATTGTAGAGTTAGTAAGTGTCAAAGGCCAAATTTGAGCACAGGAAGATGAGTTTCCTGACTCTAGACCTAGTGTTCTTTCTATTGTGCAATCTAACCACCTCCTACAAACAAAACAAAACAAAACAAAACACCTTGCTAGGACTAATTTACAAAGTCCTATAGACTGATTTGTGTTAGTGGAGGTAAACACAAACAAATCAGGATCTTTCCAGTATTTCCTGGATACTTCCACTTTTAAAGTTATCAACTCAAAGACATGATGATTGAAAAAACCATGGATGTTTACCATGAAGATAAGACATCGAGAGAATAAGTGTCTTTAGGTATGTCTAATATTGTAGCAGGAAAGAGAAATTAGGTTAGTTCTGATTGGTCCTAGAGGTCAGAAGTAGAATTAGTAGGTAGAAGGAAGTTGTTGAGTGGTGTCCAATTCTTCATGACCCCATCTGAGGTTTTCTTGTTGAGATGTTGGAGGGATTTGCCATTTCTTTCTCCAGTTCATTTTACAGATGAAGAAACTGAGGCAAACTGAGGGTTAAGGTACTTGCCCAGAGTAACATGGCCAGTAAGTGTCTAAAGTCTGATTTGGACTCAGGTTTTCCTGACTCCAGGCCCAGCACTCCACTCACTATACCACCTAGCTGCCTATTAAGGAAATTAAAGACAACCTATTGTCTTTAATATCTTTATTAATTATCTTTAATATCCAATAAAGTATTCATGGTTTAAATGTTAGAATTGCATGAAGGCTGAGTGAGCTACCTCTAGATCAGGTTTCCTGCTATGCATGGAGTTTGTAGATAGATTTTAGGGACTGAATTTGGATGGGAAAATGCACTTTATTTCAGTATAATTTGTTTCCTTTGTAATCCTATTTTTTTTTTTTTTTGCATTTCAAATAATGATTTTAAGGAGACTTAGATGGTTTCAATAATGTGTCTGTTGGGTAAATGATATAAAAAAAGTTAGGGATTCTTGTTGCAGTAAAGGCTTGTTTCTTGTCACTAGAGGTCATCAAGCAGAGGCTAAATGACCATCTACCTGGATGTCATAAATGAGCTTCATGCTTTGGATAAGGCTTGGAATGATTGAATCTTGAAGTACTTCTAAAATTTATAAAATTCTATTGTGTTATGGATTTTATCAAAAGGAACACCTTCTCACCAGCTGTTGCATGGCTCTCACCCCACCCCCATCCCTGTCTAGCTGCTTGTGGATTTAAAAAAAAAAAAAACAATCCTTGTCTGCCTATGGGATGTGTATATTTGGGAAATGAAACTTAAAACAGCCTTCCTTAGTTCCAAATCCTTTCTTCAGCACCAAAAACACAAATGCATTTTTTTTTCCTGGCAGACAAAACAAAATCCTTCTTAAATTTTAAAATATTTTTAAATAGACTTCTGAAAAATAAACCCGTCAAAAATCCCAAGGTACAGGCACAAAGCAGGAATACCAAACAATAGTTGCTAAACATTGGACTTCATTTGTCCCTACATGTACTCTCAGATAAGTATCTGTCTTCAACAAAATTTTGCAACCAAAACAACAAACCTTTTATCAAAATCCTCTGGCAAGCAAGCTGAAATAGCACCAGCAAAAAAACTGGCCAAATCCCTAATTACTCCCTGGGGAGCGGGACTCGTTATGCACAATACATCTCTCTTTAAGCATAATTTTCTATCTCCTATGCAATATAGATCTAAGTAACAATTCTTTTTAATCATTATCTGCCATCCTGTTGTTATGCATTGCATATTCTACAGCAGAAGAGAGTTCAGCAAAACTTTCCCTGCCTACCTGGGAAATTATGTACAGATGGCAAATCGAACTGATGATTCTGAAAGTTTTTGCTCCCTGGAATTGCTGATTGATAACAGGGTGTTAGGGTGCTGAGTTTCTTCTAAGGATTAAGAGGTTCAGGTATTCCCTGAGCTTCAAACACCTTTCCTGCAAGTAGACTTCTATATTCAGATGACTAGTCCCATAATACAACACCTCTCAGCCTGAGACTTCTCCCCTCTCCCTTCCCACCCACCCACCCACCAAGTTCATTCCTGGACAGACATACAACCTAATGCACTTCTCAAGGGAAAAAAAAAAAAAAAGTCCCATTGAACATCTCTCCCGGGCTAACCCTTAAAAGGATTGTGAATAACACACCCCCTCTTACTATGAGGTAACCTTTTCCTCAAAGTATAGACTTTTTTTTTTTTTTTTTTTTTGCTGAGGCATTTGGGGTTAAGTGACTTGCCCAGGGGCACACAGTTGAAAGTTTTAAGTGTCTGAGATCAGATTTGAACTCAGGTCCTCCTGACTTCAAGGGCTGATGCTCTTTCCACTGCGCCACCTAGCTGCACCAAAGTATAGCCTTTCTTAATTTTTTTTTCCTTCATTTTCTTTCAGCTTCTCAGGAAAATCTCCTATCTTCTCTTCTTTTCTTTAAACTTCCTCCTTTCATTATTCTTGCCTAGAAGAAAGACCCTGCTTATGGCTAAAGACTCAAGAGCGTGTTGGTAAATATTTAATAATCAGCTTTCCTGTATAGAAGGACACATTTTGAAATTTGATATCTATTAATATTTTTCTATTACTTTGTTAAGTCCAGAAATCAATAAAATCAATAATTAAGCTTTGATTCTACTGGATGTGTAAGGGTCAATTAACTTTTACCTATGAGCTGGCTGTAATACATATCTGGAAAGTATAAGAACTGTGAAAATGACTGAGAGGGATCAGTGAAAAAGAAGTGATGTCAAATTTCAAGTAAGTAAATCAGACAATAAACATTTATTCAGCACTGCTCTGTGCCAAGTGTTAAGGTTCCAAAAGGCAAAAGACGAGGAACTCACACTTTAATGGAGAGATCACATCAATGAAGGCAACTCATTTTAGTTCATTGAAAAATTAATTCCTCTACTGTAAAATGAGAAGTTTGAATTAGAATTATTTTAAAAATCTTATTCATTTCTAATTCTTTGAAATTTGAAAGTGCCTTTCTCCCTTCATCTCTTTCTCCCTCTCTCTTTTTCCTCGTTTCTTCTTCTTTCTTCTTTTGTCCTCCTCCTCCTTTTCCTCTTTTCCTTCTCCTTTTCCTTCTCCTCCTCCTCTTTCTCCTCCTTCTTCTTTCTTTTCTTCCTTTTCCTCCTTTTCCTCCTCCTCCTCCCCCTCCAATTTTTCCCCCTCTCCCCTCTTTTCTTTTCCTCCTCCACTCTCTTCTCCTCCTTCTCCTCCCCTACATCCACTTCTTCCTTCTCATCCTCTCTTTCTTTCTTCCTGAAGGCTCTTTGAGAGTACTAATGTCTGTCTGTCTGTCTGTCTGTCTCTCTCTCTCTGTTTCTCTCTCTCTGTCTCTGTCTCTCTGTCTCTGTCTCTGTGTCTCTGTCTCTCTGTCTCTGTCTCTGTCTCTCTCTCTCTCTCTCTCTCTCTGTCTCTCTCTGTCTCTCTGTCTCTCTCTCTGTCTATCTCTCTCTCTGTTTCTCTCTCTCTGTCTCTGTCTCTCTGTCTCTGTCTCTCTGTCTCTCTGTCTCTCTCTCTCTCTGTCTCTCTCTCTCTCTCTCTCTGTCTCTGTCTCTCTCTCTCTCTGTCTCTCTCTGTTTCTGTCTCTCTCTCTCTCTCTCTCTCTCTCTCTCTCTTTCTGTTTCTCTCTCTCTGTCTCTCTCTCTCTCTCTCTCTCTCTCTCTCTCTCTCTCTCTCTCTCTCTCTCTCTGCATGTGTGTATTTGTATGCATAGGAATATTACTTAGAGCTTCTGATCATATATATTCTTTAGCAAGAGGCCAAATGCTTGGCCACCCAGATAGATTAAGGCATTTTCCATTCAGCTAGGCATGTGACCATTATCTAGTTAAGGAGCCAAGAAGTCAGATGCAGTATCAGGGGCAGTACTAACCCATTCTTCCCCTTTCCTTTACCCCGTCCCAGTTTTTTCACCTTTGGGGGGAAATGGGGAATAATAGAGCTAGAAGCAGGCCATGATCCTGGGATGGAGGGATGCCAATGTATCCATGCAGGAGAAGGACTTCTCACAGAAGAGGGGATGTCAGCTGAAACTTGAAGGAAGCCAGGGAAGTCAGAAGTTGGAAATGAGAAGAGAGATTCAAGTATTGGAGACAACCAGTGAAAATTCTTCATCTGGGGATGGAATGTGAACTTGTGAGAAATGACAAGGAGGCTCCTATATTGGGTATAAAATTGCTCTCTGCTTCCTCTGTTACCAAAAACAAACAAACAAACAAACAAACAAACAAAAAAAAAAAAAACAACTGCTTAAAACACAAAAGCCTTAGCACGGTATCACAGGAAAGGGACTGGCTTTGGAGACAAAGACCAAAATGGTGGCTTGGTCATTGGCGCCCTGTCAGACTTGAGGCAAGGAAGTTGTTCCCATCTGCTGTAAAATAAGGGGCTAGACTAGATAGACTTTTGGGTCCCTTCCAGGTCACTGACAAACCTTCCAAAATAAAGTGATAGCATGTTTCTTTTAAAGTATTACCTCTATTTAGGAGATTAAAGATGATTTTTTGTGAGACTTTGGAGCAAATAGTTGACTCTTACCTTAGAGTCTTTAAGAAACTCTGAAAGTCCACATTTCCCTGATAGCTGGTTTGGGGTGTGAGGGAAGCTTTCCCTGTCTCTTTAGCTCTGCCATCACCCTGGCAGTAACCTTTTCCTCTGAGAAATGCTGCTTGGTAGCTGACCCCAATTCAGAAACCCAGGGATTCTTAACTCACAAGAATTGTTGGTTGCTGATCATAGGCCTGTGCTTAGCACATCCCCCCACACCAGATTTAAGAGATAGCCGGGGTCTTGGACCACTCTCACACTCAATTCACCTGGGTGAACATGTATTGGTCACTGTGGTCAGGGGCTGGAACCCCTGGTTTAAATGGGAAGAAGAAAGGAATCCTTCATTTCCTCTAACTGGAAATCCAAGAAAGTGATGAATCCAATCTCAATAGGTCTCTAAAGGGTTTGGCAGTCATTTATCCTATTCTGCTCTTCCTGGTTCTCTTATCAATTATTTCCAATGTCCCCCACCAGCCAAGGTGATCAATGAGGGATTGGTGTCTCACCAGAAAGCACATGGTCTTCAGAGCATAGATCCATTCTCACAATACCAGGAAATATGTCCAGTTCTGCTGAAAGTACTATAGTATCATAAAATTAGGGAGGGGGCTCCCCTGATTATTTCTATTACTTTATTTAAATGGAAGAAATAGCCTTGTTTCTTTTGTAAGACCAATGCCCCACTCAAAACATTAAATCTGAAATGATTTATGGGTGCCTTTCTCTTGCAAGTCCTAATCCTCTTTTCCTCTCCTTCCCCCCCCCCAAAAAAAAAAGCACAATGGGAGGGAAGCTGGAAGCTTGTGCATGTTCCTCTCAGTCCCCACTTTAGCTTTATATATGGTAAAGCTGTCAAGCCAGCCTAAGAGCAAGGCTCAGAATTGGGTGAATGCTAAAAGCCGAGCTTTTTTATCTGATAAAAAGTGACAAAGCATCCATTTGAAAAATTCATGTGCAGGAGCCTCAGGAAATCCTGGGATTTTGTCTGGTTCAATCGCTGGGCAAAATGATTGGGCTTAACCACAACTGGGACCTACAAAGGAAGAATGACTTGCTTCTGACAAATAGCATGCCGAGAATACCTACGGGCTTAGCGTCAACCTTGCTGATGAATGGGCTCCCAGTGCTGGCTCAGTTTTCAACTATGAAGAAGTAGAGTTTGCCCTTTTCTCTTTTCAATGGCTAGTGTGTGTGTGTATGAGTGGGGGGTGGATAAGGGGAGCTTCACTCATCGCCTGAGGTTCACTTTTCTGGGCAAAGCCTCAAGAAGGGGAGCCAGTGTTCCTGGGGGCCAGAAGCATTTCATTTTATCTTGAGTGGTCTAGAACTGGAGAAGAATGAAGTCTAGTGTTTGCTTTCCCTCCCTGGGGGGAATAGTTTTCAACCTTATCACAAAGGATCCATGTCTCTGCCTAATTTTGCTTGGGTCTCCTCATTGTCCATTTTAAGTTGTGGTTCTGGGGGCCAAAAACAGTGCCAGCCTCTTCCATACTTGCTGCTATAACTCATTGTGTTCTCATTCTTATCCAAGTTTGAGAAAGAATTGCCCCCCCCCCCCCATTTTGAATCATGGTCAAACTAGAAATGTAACAGTGTCACCCATTAGGAAAACTCAATGTGTTAAACTTGCTGGGAGCCTAAGGCAGGATAAGATTTGGACCATTTGGCAAATCCTGTAGACTTTCTCACAGATGGCAGCTAGATGGCACAGTGGATAGTGTGCTAGGCCTGGAATCAGGAGTTCAAATTTAGCCTTAGACATATACTAGTTGTGTGACTCTTGGCAAGTGACTTAAACTCTTATTGACTCAGTTTCCTCAATTATAAAATGGGTATTGTAATAGTACCCACCTTCCAGGGTTGTTATGAGGATCAATTGAGACAATATTTGTAAATTAGCTAGAACATACCAAATGCTTAAAAAATCTTCCTCCCTCCTTCCTTCCTTCCTTCCTTCTTTCCTTCCTTCCTTCCTTCCCTTCCCTTCCTTCCTTCCTTCCTTCCTTCCTTCCTTCCTTCCTTCCTTCCTTCCTTCCTTCCTTCCTCCCTCCTTCCTTCCTTCCTTCCTTCTTTCCTTCCTTCCTTCCTTCCCTTCCCTTCCTTCCTTCCTTCCTTCCTTCCTTCCTTCCTTCCTTCCTTCCTTCCTTCCTTCCTTCCTTTCTTCCTTCCTTCTTTCCTTCCTTCCTTCCTTCCCTTCCTTCCTTCCTTCCTTCCCTTCCTCCTTCCTTCCTTCCTTCCTTCCTTCCCTTCCTCCTTCCTTCCTTCCTTCCTTCCTTCCCTTCCTTCCTTCCTTCCCTTCCTTCCTTCCTTCCTTCCCTTCCTTCCTTCCTTCCTTCCCTTCCTTCCTTCCTTCCTTTCTTCCTTCCTTCCTTCCTTCCTTCCTTCCTTCCTTCCTTCCTTCCTTCCTTTCCTCCTTCCTTCCTTCCTTCCTTCCTTCCTTTCTTCCTTCCTTCCTCCCTCCCTTCCTTCCTTCCTTCCTCCCTTCCTTCCTTCCTTCCCTTCCTTCCCTTCCTTCCTTCCTTCCCTTCCTTCCTTCTTTCCTTCCCTTCTTTCCTTCCTTCCTACCTTCCTTCCTTCCTTTTCCCTTCCTTCCTTCCTTCCCTTCCTTCCTTCCTTCCTTCCTTCCTTCCTTCCTTCCTTCCTTCCTTCCTTCCTTCCTTCCCTTCCTTCCTTCCTTCCCTTCCTTCCCTTCCTTCCTTCCTTCCTTCCTTCCTTCCTTCCTTCCTTCCTTCCTTCCCTTCCTTCCCTCCTTCCCTTCCTTCCCTTCCTTCCTTCCCTTCCTTCCTTCCTTCCTTTCCTTCCTTCCTTCCTTCCTTCCTTCCTTCCTTCCTTCCTTCCTTCCTTCCTTCCTTCCTTCCTTCCTTCCCTTCCTTTCTTCCTTCCCTTCCTTTCTTCCTTCCCTTCCTTCCTTCCTTCCTTCCTTCCTTCCTTCCTTCCTTCCTTCCTTCCTTCCTTCCTTCCTTCCTTCCTTCCCTTCCTCCCTCCCTCCCTCCCTCCCTTCTTTTCTTCCTTCCTTCCTTCCTTTCCTTCCTTCCTTCCTTCCTTCCCTTCCTCCCTCCCTACCTCTCTCCCTCCCTCCCTCCCTTCCTCCCTTCTTTCCTTCCTTCCTTCCTTCCTTCCTTCCTTCCTTCCTTCCTTCCTTCCTTCCTTCCTTCCTTCCTTCCTTCCTTCCTTCCTTCCTTCCTTCCTTCCTTCCTTCCTTCCTTCCTTCCTTCCTTCCTTCCTTCCTTCTATTAGAGAAGCCTGGGTTAGACTCCTACTTCTACTAAGAATTAGCTATATGCTCTCTGGAAAGCTTCTAATTAGATGTGTGATCTTGAGCTTGTTATTTTATCCCTGGATTTAAATTTGATCATCTGTAAAATGGGAAGCCTCTACTATATAAATTCAAAGTTTCTTCCATATTTAAACATTTTTATGTTAATGACAAAAGTCAATGAAATGAAACAGTTTGGGAGTGTGAATGGGTGTGTTGCTTCAAGCACATGTGAAAATGGAAGGGATTTTTAGGGAAAATACTGTTAGCTCAAATTCATGCTTGTTACTCTTCTCACTCAAGACATCACTTGCTACTGAAAAAAAAGTATAAAACCAAATATAAATTTTTAATAATAATTAATAATTTTTGAATAACTGAAAGAAAAAACCCTCAAATTCCCTAATAATCAGAAAAATGCAACCAAATCAAAGCATCCTTAAAATAGTACCTTACACAGACTGAGATGATAAAAGTTATGAGAATAATAAAATCCAATGTTGACAAGGTTGTGGGGAAATGGGCATTAAAACTTTTTTTGTTAGATTGCAAACTAATATATAACATTTTTTATAATAACATGGAATTATTCAATAATGGACACAAAACTGAATTACCTTTTGAATCTGTGGTGTCAGTGCTAGAATTGTAACTACAGTGGGGAAAAGGACTTATATATAGAAAAATGTTCATAAATAAATGTGTTATTAATAGCAAAAAAGAATTTGGAAGAATTTTTCCTAAATCTAAAAGTCCATTGATCAAAGAAAGGCTAAATAAATTATGATATGTTAATATTGTGTAATATTATGGTGTCATAAAACTGACAAATATGATTTATTCAGGGACATACGGAAAGACCTTTCAAAGTGAAGCAAAAAAAAAAAAAAATCAGTAGAACAAGGCTAACCTATACACCAACTACAGATATGTCATGAAGGAAAGAACTAATTGGTCAATCAACACTATGTATCTGGCCATGAACTAGATATTAGGGATACAGATACAGAGAATGAAATAATCTCTATTCAAAAGAATTTCACATTATAAAGAGGAAAGAAGGAAGGAAAGAAAGAAGGAAGGAAAAAAGGAAGAAAAGAAGGAAGGAAGGAAAGGAGGAAGGGAGGGAGGAAGAGAAGAAGGGAAGACGGGAGGAAGGAAAATCAGTAGTAGAAATTCAGCCAGACCTAGAAGAGTATATAGAAAAAAACCATTGTTTTTTTTTTTTTTTTTTGTTTATTGTTTGTTAGTTTACTTGGTTTTTCTTTGTTAAATACTAAGAATTTTATGTATCCTCCTTATCTTGTATATGTCTTTGGTTCTTTGTTTTTATTGACAATTGTTAAGTTTTTAATTTAAAAAATTGGAACTTTATTTTCCCTTTCATTTTTTCCTAGCACAAAGATGACAGTTGCATCTTCTTTTCAACAGAATCTCTTCCTGATTCTTCCCTTTGCTTGAACCTCTTCCTCAGATGAACAGAAGACTTAGGGAAGAACAAAATCGATCAGTTGCTCTCAGTCTCTACAGCAAGCAGAAGGACTTTGCACCCATTTTTTCTTGGAGTGTTAGAAAAACAATACATATTGAGTCTATGAGAGTGCTTTGTGGGACCCAGAAATGGTAGAGAGTGTCTCCTTTGGAAGCTCTTCCATCCTGCCCCTTTTCTAGTCTCTAGCCCCAGGAGGGGAGATGTCTTGTTTTAACTAAATTTTATATCTTACTCATTGTCCGGTGCTCTACACACAGTAGGAACTTAATAAGCATTTTATTGAATTAATAATACCTGGATGAATCCATTTGGATAGATGAATGAGTAAATGAATAAATGAATATGTATCAACTTAAATTTCTCTTTGAGTTTTACCAAATCATTCCAATTGGACAAAAAATAAAGTCACTCGGAAAAACATAATTATGAATTCCTCTCAGGTTTGTGCTGAGGAAAATAAACAGTTCTATTTTGATTAATGTAATAAATTTTATTAACGCTCATTAACTGTCAGAAAGGGCTGAGCAGAGTAAAGTCTCCTATGCTCAAATATGAAATGACCACCCTGGGATTTTCTTCCTATTATTCAGCTTGTGGCAGGATTACATAATCAGTTTGCCTGTACAATGAAAGGTAATTTAGAATAGAATTGTATTTCATTAAAGAAAGAATATTTAAATCTTTGCAGTCATTTAATGCCAATTGCCTCCAGATCTAGACTGCAAAGCTCTTTGTAAATATGAAGATTTGTCCCATTTCCCTGGGAGTTGCTAAGTACCGTTACATCAATATATTAGTTGAAAGTCTGATGAAAAGAATTCAATCAACATTACCAAGAACACAGACATGAATGTCAGATGGAGGGATAGAATTTAAGACACTGAATGTTGCTATGACCATTGCCTAGAAGTTAGGATGATTATTACTCTTCCAAGTATGCATTCTAGGACTGAACTGAAAAAGATAACTTTCCAGGGAATTACTTCTCTTTTCTGGAGCTTGTTTTCCTCATCTATAAAATAAGGGGACTGGATTAGATGACTTCTAATGACCCTTCCAATGTTAGAAACATGATTATATTCTCCAGTCCCAAGAAATGTGAAAGTTAAGTCAAATAAAACTTGAATTGGATTTCTGGGTGATGTTTAACGGAGGGGCTGGCAGGTTTTTTTTTTTTTTTTTGTTTTGTTTTGTTTTTAAGAATGAAATAAAACAAGCAATTATATTACATATCATAGTTCAAAAAAAAAGATGATTGCACATGAACTGCAAATCAATTATGTGTAATTTGCTATTGCTTTTAAATATATAATAAAATTATCATGCAAATTTCCTTTTTTTTTTCTTCCCTTCCCACCCTAGAGATGGCTACTATGAAACACAAGCAGGTATATGTGTGTGTGTGTGTGTGTATACACACACACAAACATACATATATATATATATAAAATATACACTTACATACTTCTATTTATCAGCTCTTTCTCTGGAAGCAGATAATGTCTTTCTTTATATATCCTTTATAGTTAATTTGAGTATTTATAATAGTCAAAATGACTTATTCACTCAGTCGTTCTTAAAACAATATCCAATGTTCTCTTGGTTCTGCTCATTTCATTATTTTATTTCCATGTTTTTCTAAGATCATCGAGCTCATCATTTCTTATAGCATGGCAGTATTCCATCAAAATCATATACCATAACTTGTTCAGCTCTTCCCCAACTGCATTCCTTATAGTTTTTTGTTCTTTACCACCAAAAAAGAGAGCTGCTATAAACGTTTTACAACATATAGGTCTTTTTCCTTTTTCCCTAATCAATTTTGGAAATAGATCTAGTAGTGGTGTTTCTGGCTCAAAAAGTATAGATAGTTTTATATTCCTTTGTCTATAATTCCAAGTTGGATTTGGGGGATGGGAAGGACTTGAGTGACAATTATTATTTGGTGCAATTTCGGGTGCTAAACAACATTCATGTATTTGGGGAATTGACCTCCTCCAAAAAATGGGGGAAAGAGTTGAAGAAATAAAGGATATGACTTCAGTTGATATTCTTTTAGAGTCTAAATAACAAAGGAATGGCTAACTCATAATGCTCATAATGAGTCTTAAAGACTCATCATCTTGAAGCTAATCAGGTTGACTCGGAAACTCCTCTGATCAACCTGTGAAACATTAACTGCTACCTAGATCAGTACTCTTAACATTTTTTTGAGTAATAGAACCTTTCATTAACCTTGTAGAATCTATGTACTTCTCAGAATCTTTTTTTTTTTAATGCATGAGATAGATTAAATTATAAAGTAAATCAATTATATTGAAATACAGTAATCCATTTTTTTTTTTAATTTCATGACTCGGGAATAAGAAGCCTAAAAGAGACCCAGAATTTTGGATGGACCCAGACTCATTTTGGAGAATGTGAACAAGTCCCAGCTAAAACCCCACCTGCAGGAAGCCTTTACCAATCCCACTTAATTCTAGTTCCTTTTCTCTATTGATTATTTCCTATATATCCTGTACACAGTGTGGTTGTATGTATTTGTTTGCATATTAAACTCTGAGTTTCCTGAGAGCAGGAACTATATTTTACCTTTCTTTGCATTCTCAGCCGTTAGAGCATTTGCTCGATAATAAGCATTTAACAAATACTTATTGATTGACTAGTTTGCAATCTGTACTATTGGTGGAAGCATCCATGTTGATGAGATCTCCTATCCACTGAGGGATTTAGTACCTTGACCATATGTGTCTTGAAGAGGAGAGGAGGGGAATCCAAAATCATTCAGTATGTACATTCTGCCGACATTGTGGGAGATTTAAAAAAAAAAAAAAAAGACAAAATCTTTCCCTCTTGGAGCTTGTAATTCAGGAGATAAAACATACACAAGGGAATATTATGGATCAGACTTGTGATTCATTGCTAGAGAGAACATCCAAGTGAGGAAACTCTTAACACCACTGCACTTTATAATTTTATTTTTTTTTAAATTTTATTTTATTTCTTATTTTTTTATTTTTTAACAATTTACAGTTTTAGAGAATTTCCTAAGGCACTGAGAGTTTTAAGAGATTTGTCTGATATCACATGGCCAGTATTTATTAGAGGGACTTGAACCAGATGCCATGTTATCTCATCTACCATGCTACATAAACAAAAATTAAATGTTAGAAGACTCTACTCTTCCTTTTTCTTGTCACTTTCCCCTCCTTCACCAACTTCTCCTAAATGTCCTCTCCCACTCACCCCCACCCCTTTGCCTTCCAGTAAATAGCCGGAAATTCTTTCCTACTTCACAATCTCAGCAGAATGCATTTAGCTTAATCCTCCTGATTTAAGGCTAAACATCTAATCTGACAGGCTGAAAGGTGGTTTTCCTCCTAGCATTTTCCAGTGATGCATCCCATTCCAACATGTTTACTGAAAACCTTTGACTGACAAGGAGACAGCAGTAGCCTGTTTCAGCTGTACAGCTCCTGGGACGCATTCTTCATTGCTATTGGCATCAGCAGAGATAATTTAATGTTGTTTCATGACTTCAGATATGTTGTTGGGCCCCCATGCTCTTTCCCCATCTCCTCCTATAATTAAGTTAATTCAAAGGATAGCCATAAGTAAGTAGCTGAAAGGAAAGGGCCTTTGGGGAGAGTCAGGGATAATGCTCAGACACCAAAGGAATTTAGGGGGAAAACATGTGGATTATCCTGAACAAGAACATCTGGTTGGGCATGGGAAACAAATAATGCTGTTTAACTTTGGCACCAAAATGTAAACAAGCTAATATTTGGACACTGATTTACCATGTCAACCTTAACTATTGCAGTAAAGGGGGAAGGAATGAAAAACAAATATTATAATTTTTAATAAAGAATATAGACCTGCTGATAACTGTTTTTATGATAGGTGCATGGAGGGCAGTAAAGTATGACAATTGGTCCCTATTATCTGTATTAAAAGGGAGATATAACAATGACATTTAAGGTTTGATTCAAAGACCATGACCCTTGACAATATATGTTTTGTAATGGAGAAGAAGGGAATCCCCAACTATGCTGCTGCAGGAACACATAAACACACACAAATATACACTCAATATTCAAAATTGGGCAACGTGTTAAAGAATATTAGGATTTTCTATGTGGCAGCATCTTTTAAGAAATTTTATCTAACCTTAGTATGTGCATGAGAAGTACTAGAACAACATTAAAAAAAAAAAACTCACAATACTTTTTTGCTTCTTAATATTACCAAGATCTATGGAAACTCTCGAATCTCAATTTGAAAGTAAAGCCTATTATTTACCTTTACAAAATAAATGTAAACTCATTACATTCAGATTATAGTATAGCATATTCTACAGTTTATACCCTTTCTCCTTCATCTATCACATATTCTTCAATCCAGTGACTGCTCTCCTAGTTGTTTCATGAGTAAGACACATTACCTCTCCATCTCTCAGTTCTGGGCATTTTCTCTGGTCAGCCCACTTACCCAGAATGCTTTCCCTCCTATTGACTCTCTGTTTATTGATTTCCCTAGCTTCCTTTAAGTCCCAACTAAAATCTCATCTTCTATAGGAAGTCTTTTTTTTTTTTTTTAAATTCATTCCTCTCAATTCTAATACCTTTCCTCTGTTAATTATTTCCTATTTATCCCATGTTTAACTTTTTTGTGCTGATTTCTTTGCTGGTGGTCTCCCTCATTAGACAATGAATTTCTCAAGGTCAGGAATTGTCTTTTGCTTTTCTTTATAACTCCAGTGCTTAGCATAATGTCTGGCACATAGTAGGTGCTTAATAAATGTTTAGTGACCGTTTGACATCTCTTGCAAATATTCTCTGGACTTCAGTTTTCTTATCTGAGATTGAGACTTGCTCAGGCTCATACTATTCATAAATATGTAAGTGCCCATGGAATTAAGTATCCCTAAATCTATGACTTTAATAATTCACTTGTCTGATGGAAGTTATGATCTAAAATCTAAATTGATGAAGAGAGAAGGGAGTAGAAGTGAATGAATGAATGGATGGAAAAAAGCATTTATTAAGCACTTATGATATCCCAAGATTTATGCTTAGCATTGGGAATACAAGTATAATTATAATCCTTGTCCACAAGAAATTACAGTCTAATAAAAACAGACATAGTATATGGGTTAGTGGCAAGGAGAGGAGTACATTTTGGTCAAAAGATGGTGAATGGAGTCATGGAAGGAACTGCTTGAGCTACCCTTTCCAATAACAATAGCAATATAGAATTATGGTTTCAGAAATGCAAAGTGAGAGAGAGAAGCACGTTGTATCAACATGACAGATGGCAAGAAGACGGGTGGGGTGGAACATGAAGCTTAGCTGGGTGGCTAATTATAGGGGTCCATGCAGTGCTCTCACTAATGCAGAACAGTGTAGGGACCCAGGATAAATGGTCAAAGCTGAGGAAGTTAAGGTCCCTAGAACATTGTGTCTGGTTATGAAGGTGCTGTTGCACTAAGGATGGCAAGGATTGGGTGGTTCAGAGGATAGTAGTAGCCAGAAAAATGGCAAGAAGATAGCCAGGGCAGAATGTGGAGAAGTCGTAGGGTTTTGGAAAGTAATAATAATAAGTATTAATAAAGTTGTAGTAATAAAAAAATGAATAAAAGGATATAAATTATCAGCAAATAAAAATTTATATTTTATCATAGATTACATTTATTCCTGAACAACAAGAAAATGATTCCTTCAATCACTAATCATCTGGGCGTCCTGCTCTGGAGACATGAATCCCAGTCCTGGATCTACCACAGATTAAAGGTGTGTTCTTGAGTGAGTTTTTCCTCTTGCTCCTCATTTCTCTTAACTATTAAATGAAAGGATTTACCTAGATGAACTAGATCATGCCTTTAGAACTAGAAGACACCTTCAAGATCATCTAACTTAACATCCTTATTTTATAGATGACAAAAATGAGGACCACAGTAAGATCCTCACAAGGTCACACTGGAATTTGAAGTCAGATTCTTGGCCTCCAAATGTAATTCACTTTCTGACTCTGAAATTTCCTTTAAAACCGGAAGTATTCTCAGTTTGCCATTCCAGTCCCTATTTCCCAGTGTTGACTTCCTTTAGGAGCGTCCATTTTTCAAAAGGACCCAGATTAGCCATCCTTCATTCCCTTCCTGGCTATGCTTATGACACTACATACTTTGCCATTGTGCCCCTTAAAGATACCATTCCCTTCAACTCCCTTTTACTTACTTATTTATTTGTTTGTTTGTTTAATATATTCATTTCCCCTTTGAAGCCCTTGAAGGCAGGAACTATATTTCTTTCTGCTTATATTTTTATCCCCTCAGCACAGTACCTGGAACACAGTAGGCACTTAATAAATGCTTGTTAACTTGCCCATGATTTTTCACTAAATCCCATTATGTCTGTATCCATAAGGACTCTTCCAGTTCAAGCAATTTATGAGTCCTTGAGGCACAGTCATATCATATCCATCTGAGCTGTTATTCTCCCAAAGCAATTTTTGAGTTCTTATAACTTCTCATTTTTCTCCCCTCTTTTCCATCTATATCCATTCTTGTTTCCCCCCCCCCATTGCCTTCCATTCTTAATTTTATTTCATCCACTCACGTCTCTTTCCCATGCATTTTGTTATGTTAGCAGTTAAAGGATGTTTCCTCATTTATCAGAACTTTTCCTAAAGGTTACAGTGGTCCCAGTCAGCAGATAAAAATGGGGTTAGAAATGCGTTTTGTGGGTTCCAGAGAAGCTGTTGAAAATGCCAAATGGATGCTAATGGTACTTAACATTTATAAAAGAACAAGGCCTGTCCAGTGACCTGGCTTTAGTTAATTGTTCTTTACGATGAAGGTCACTTTGATGGGAAGAATAAATCTAAGTGTCTAAATTCTGAGACCAAGTGGACCAAGAGTTCAGAAAGTTGATCAAAATTTAGAATTCCATATGAATGTGTGTGTGTGTGTGTGTGTATGTTTTCTCTTTAGAAGATTGGATTAAGAATTAGAAAGACATGAATTTGAATCCTGACATATGCTTGCTTCTAGTGTAACTCTGGGTAAATAAATCACTTAGGTTAATCTACTGATAGGTTTATCACTCTCAGTTTCTTCATTTAATAAAAAGGGTAAATAGTTCCATCATTCTCCTTTTCTTTTCCCATTAACCAGATAATTTTTTTTTTTAATCTCTAACTCTCATGGAGATATCCTTTCTTTTTGCCAAGTGAAGCCTCTCTGTACACTATTTTGATTCTCCAGAAGGTTGCTTTTTAATCTCTTCTTTATAATCTTAACTTTCTCTCCATGGACTGGCTCTTTCCTTGCACAGAGCTATGTCTCTCTCAAAGGATTAAGGAGTCCTCACTTAATCCAATTATCCTTCAAAGCTATCATTTTATATCTCTTCTTCTTTTTCTGGCTTTTGACTTCATCATTCAATTGAAAATCTCTTCAAAGCTCTTAATTGTTAAATGCAATAGTTTTTTTTTTTTTTTTCTCAATTCACATCCTTCTTGACCTCTGTATACTATTTGACAGCATCATCAAAAACCCTTTTCTCTAGGATTTTCTCTCCTCTCTAGGATTTTATAAGTTTGCTTTCTCCTGTTTCTCCTCCTATTGGCTACTCCTTTTCAAGCTTTTTTGTTGAATCTTCACCTAGATCATTCCCACTAATTGTAAATATTCTTCAAGGTTCTGTCCTCAACAGTCTTCTCAAAAAGCAACACAAGGATACTCTCAAGTTCTCTCCATTGTATGACATGGGAGACACTGGCACAGGACCGCCCAGTATGGTGTGCCCTCATCAGAAAAGGTGCTGTGTTCTATGAGCAAAGCAGAATTGAATTAGCTTAGAAGAAATACAGGATGTACAAATTTAGAGTCCATCCAAAATGCTCATAGGGACTATTTAGGTCTGACATGTAGCAGAGCTCGTATTGATCTGATCAGCTATAGTCGGACATACTGTAAATTGACTCTAACATAGTCATGTCATTTTGGTCCTCTGAGAACAAAGGACAACAACCAATATTTCTTGGTTATCTCATCAGTTCCCATAGGCTCAACTATCATTCTTGTGCAAATGATTCCCAGATCCACATATTCATCTCTTACCTCATTCTTGAGATTCAATCCCACATCATCAACTACCTTGAAGTGGATGTTCTGTGAGCATCTCAAATCAATAGATCAAAAAGAAAATTCATTATATTCTTACCCAACTTTCCCCTCTACTTAACATCCTTATTACTGATGATGATACTACCATCTTCCCTAGACACTGGGCTTGTAACCTTGTCATCATCCTTGGATGTTCACTTGCATTCACCTCACATATCCATCTACTTGTTGAATCTTGTCATTTTTACCTTTAGAGAATCTTTCATATATGTTTTCTTCTATTCTCAACTTGCACAGCACCCCCTCATCCAAGCCTATTTCCTCTTGACTGGACTATTGTAAAAATAGCCATTTAATTGTCCTCCTTGCCTCAAGTTTCCTAAGAATTATGTGCAGAAGTAGAAAGATTAACCGTGTCAAAGAGAATGGCTTCCTCTTCTTCAAACACTGGGGGAAAGAATGGTTGATGATATAGAAGTATTTTGTAGTGATGGAGTAGGAAATATGAGGGACTTGATGAGGCTTGGTCCCAATTTTCTCAATAAAGCAGTAGGTAAAGTTATCAGTTGTTAGAGGCGGGAGATGGAGAGTCACTGGAGGCTGGAGGAGAGAAAACAAAGTTTGGAACCAGCTAATTCAATTCTGGTGCCAGCTTGAAGCCATATGAGAGATAATTATTATATTTTCAGTGTGAATACTTATATCTCAAAATCAGCCAATGCTATAGATCAGAGCTTGATTTGTTATTTTATTGATTGTCTAGATTTAAGAAAGTGGTGGAAGAAATGATAACCATGCAGATCAAACTTAAAAGCATGCTTCTAAGGCAGCTAAGTGGCACAGTTGATAGAGCTCTGGGTCTAAAGTTAAATTCCATCCTCATATATGTATAGCCTTGTGACACCTGGCAAATTAGTTAACCTCTATATTCCTCAATGGCTTCATCTATAAAATGGAAACATGTAAAATGGGACAATATTTATAAAGATTTTTGAAGACCTTAAAACACTATATAAATACTAGCTACTAGAATTTCCCCCTCAGAAATTTAGTTGTTATACATTTAGCAGTAGGCTACTATTGGAATCATCATCACAGGAATCAAAAAATGAACAAAAGGAGAATAAAAGAACATCCATGCAGCATAAGACCCCAGGTAAAATCCGTAAAAGAGTTCAGTAGTTTAAAAAAAGAGGCACAGGCAGGTGATGAGGTTAATCCAGGACTGAATTTGTCATTCACATGAATGGTGAATCGCAAGAAATTCAAGAGCAAAAAGTAATATTGATTCAAAACTGAGAATGGAAGAAATTCTGGATAGACCTAGGGGAAGTGACTTCGGCTCTAATGGGAATGAAATATAGATTTAGGAGAAATGAGTCAGAGAGGGAAATGGAAAGAGAGAGAATATGATCAGGATAGAATTACCGAATTAACTTTCTATGTATTATATAGTTAAAATAGTTTGGGATGATACCCCAGGAGATATTTCATATGGAATGGAGATGTAGGTAATGGAAATTCAGGAAGGAAATTGAACCGGAAAGTTAGATGCCTTGAAGGATGTAAACAAATATACATATTGAAGTCTCCAAGGGAGCCAAAGATTGGAGAAAAGAACTGGATTGTGAGCCAGATACTGAATAAATGATAAAGGAGGCAGAGTCATCATTTAGAGGAACAAGAAGTAGATAAAATAATCCTTAAAGGAGGAGAGATGCCTGAATAATGGCTGCACAGGAAGGGTCTAAAAGTAGCCATGGGAAGGAAGGGATAAGCTGCTTCTAACTCAAGATGTGTGTGTGTGTGGTGGGAATTGAGAAAAGAAATAACCATTAATGAAGACTCTACAGACAAACTCTTGAGTACAAGAAGATAAAAGTAATATAAGGAAAATAGATCTAAGACAACACAAGGATCTTAATGGAAATAGAGGGCTAAATACGTCTTGATTTGGAAGATGGCAAAAGGGACCATCATGCTTTGACAGAGGAAAGAAAAAATATTGCAATTGTGATGTCAGCATCAACATCAGACTTAACTAGGGTAATGATAAAGTCAGTGTACTTTAATGGATGGAAGGTTGGGCTTGGAATGAGGAAAACGTGTTTGAAACTTGCCTTTTTAACACTTTCAAACCTGACCTGGGTACGCCTCTTATTCTAGCTGTGCCTCAGTTGCCTCACTTGTAAAAGGAAAGAACTTCTCTCCCAGCTCCAAACCTATGAGTTGCTCACCTGTAAAAGGAGGAGATAGGTTAAATGACCTCTAAAGTCCCTCCCAGATCCAAACCTATGATTCTGTGATCTTACAAGTTTTCTGGTCCCAGGAGTCCAAGCGGCTGATCCTACTTTGTGATGATGATAGGCAGTGGTAATCCTCTGCTTGCCTCAGTGATGACCCACCTGATAGAAGAGGTCACTTAATGGCAATGTCAAATCCTCCATGGCTCTCAGGAAGCTAATTATAACAGTCCCCCAATTCTGCCCCTTTCATATTGTTATTCCAGGGATATGGTATTTGAGGATTTTACTTATGGCTCACTCCTTTGGAAAGTACTATTCTTTTTTCTTCCCCTGAGCTTCGGTCACACATAAAAATGGCATAAGACAGTCAGTCACAGACATGTGGCTTACTTGCACATAATCATAGAAAGAAAAAGGAAATCAATATGTGTTAAAATAATTACCATAAGGGCTAGCCATTCTTTTTTTTTTTTTTTTTTCATAGAGCTCCATAGCTCCAAACCAGTCTATAAGCATAACCCCAAATCCAGAAGTTCAATGAACACAGTTCTGGTGTTTAGATTTAGAGCTCACTTTTAGTGACTCATAAGTAATCAATAAATCAATCTCCAAAGGCTGCTCTGCTTATGATTACACTCCTTGATGGATCAATATCTAGTTGGCCAGGGGACTTAGGACTTGGAGCATCTCTCCTTTGCTTTTCCTCACTTATTACTCTATAACTGGCAGGGATTTCCAATCCTGTGTCCTTACATTTTCCCAGTGTGACTCATCAGATTGTCTGTCTAGGACTCCTAGTTACTTCTCAGGTTTTGCTCATCAATGATGGATACAGAACTGGGCTTGAAGGTAGGTTTGGACTCAGAGAGAGACTCCGATTATGTTTCTTTTGTGTTCTGTATTACTCTCTCTCTCTTTTTTTAATGGCATCCAATCCAAAGAGCAATCTTTTTAATTGTTTTAATTAAAGCTTTTTATTTTCAAAATGGATAATTTTCAACATTCACCTTTACAAAACCTTGTGTTATAATTGTTTCCCCTCCCTTTCCCCCACCTCCTCCCCTAGACAGCAAGTGATCCAATATATGTTAAACATGTGCAATTCTCCTATACATACAAAATATGTATACAATATATATATATAAAATACATATATACAATATATATACAAATATATACAATATATATATAAATAATATATAATATAAATAAATATATACAAAATACAATATATATGTATACAAAATATACAAAAGGGAAAAAATAAGAAAGAAAATAAAATGCAAGCAAACAACAACAAAAAGTGAAAATACTATGTTGTGGTCCATATTCAGTTTCCACTGTCCTCTCTGGATGCAGAAGGTTTTCTTCATCAAAAGACCATTGGACATAACCTGAATCATCTCATTGTTGAAAAGAGCCATGTCCGTCAAAATTGATCATCTTATAATTTTGTTGTTGCCATGTACAATAATCTCCTGGTTCTTCTTATTTCATTCAGCATCAGTTCATGTAAATCTCTCCAGCTCTCTCTTAAATCATCCTGCTGCTCATTTCTTACAGAACAATAATATTCCATCACATTCATATTCCATAACTTATTCACCTATTCTCCCACTGATGGGCATCCAGTCATTGGGCTGCCACAAACATTTTTCCACATGTGGGTCCCTTTTGCTCCTTCATGATCTCTTTATGGATTACTCTTTAAAAAGTCAGTGCTCTAGCCTCATGCTGATTTTTGATTTTTAGTTCTTCCTAATGCTAAATCTTTTGTGGGTAGGCTTCTTGCCTAGGCATGCCAATTACTAAAGCTAATGTTTTAAAGTAGTAGAATGTTAGATCTGCAAAGTGGCTTTGAGTTTATTTATTTTTATCTGCTCCCTTTCCCCTTATTGTACAGATGTGGAGTCGGAGGTGGGGGTATGTTGTTTAGGGTCATAGAGGAAATTAATGTTTGAGTCAGGAGGACTAGAATCCTATTTCCTAACTTCTATCAACCAATCAATCAACATGCATTTATCAAGGGCGAAGCTTTGGGGACATAACATAGGTTAAAATAGGTCCTCGAGCATGAGAAGCTTTCAGTCTAATAAGACTGCACAAGGTACATTGGGAGGTAACCAAAATGGGGAATCTTTAGCTTGGAGAAGAGAAAAATAATGGCTTGGTTATGATATTTGTATATGTATAGTGGGGAAGATGATCACACATCTGAAAGGGACTTTGGAGGTCACTCAACCCAACTTCCCCTTACACAGACCCATTTTATGGATAAAGAAATTGAGATCCACAGTAGTTATAAGCCTGTTCTAAGGTGACACTTAGGATCTTACTTCTAGAGTCAAAATAGATCTTGGAGACCATCTAGTCTAATTCTGTCATTTTATAGATAAACTTTTTTTTTTTTTTTACAGATATAAGTTGATATAATTACATTTTATATAATGGTGATGATAATTTCATATAACAACTAGTATTTCAATTATGATTTAAACGGGTAAAGTCTAATTCTGCTAGATATCTAAGGTCACACAGCCATCTGAAGAAGCAGTTGAACTTAGGTCAAGGGACTTCAGAGCCATTGATATTTAAAATATACTAAGGTGGCTTGTTGTTTGAGCATCAGAGGTTGGTACTAGGAGCCAACGGTGAAAGCTTATCATTTCAGACTCTTTGTGACCCCATTTGGGGCTTTCTTGGCAAAGATATTGGAGTGGTTTGCTGCTTCCTTTTCTAGCTGATTTTACAGATGAGGAAACTGAGGCAAACAGGTTAAGTGACTTGCCCAGTATCACATACTAATAAGTATCTCAGGCTAGATTTGAACTTGGCTAGTTGAGTCTTCCTGATCCCAGAGCCAGAACTCCATGCATTAACTGCCCCATGTGGATGCTACAAAGAGGTAGATTTTAGCCCAAAGTAAGGCAACCAGAGCAATCTATTCATACATTAAAGAGATGCCTCCTGGAAGGCTTCCAGCAGTATGGTACCCTTTGTCAGTAAAGACGTAGCAAGCATTCCTGTTCAAGTAGAGTTGTCCTGGATAGCTTCTGATATCCTTTATAACTTTGAAATCCTGCACTGTCCCCATTTTCTAGACCTTGCCAGAAGCTCATTTCCTATAAATTAGCCTAATTTTATCTGGAAATCTCATCCTACTTCTTATTACAGTTACAATACCAGTGATTGTTAGAGGCTGAATGTTAAAGAAGAAGAACTTGTGAGTGCATCTACCCAAAAGAGATAATGTGTACTTTTAAACCTTTTCAATTATTGCATTTTCATTAAATGACATTGGTTGTAACTCATCAGTGAAGAAAAGATAGCTCCAAGTTGTCCAGTGGGATGCCAGTTCTTAAAAGTTGGTTGATATAATAATAATAATAATAAATAATATATTGTATATGACATCACCACATAATATAAATAATAAATCTTTTTAGTGATATGTTGGTATAATTATATTTGATATACATATATATCATATGTATACACATAACTAGCATTTGAATTATGATTTAAAATTTGGAAAGTATTTTGTAAACATCTCATTTTATCCTCCTGGCAACCTTGGGAGGTAGAGATAATTACTGTTATATTTTTTATCATTTTACAGATGAAGAAACTGAGGCAGACAGAAATTAAGAGGGTCAAACAGTCTATAGTTATCTGAGGCTGGATTTGAACTCAGTTGTTCCTGATTCAAGGTTTTGCTCTTTAATTACTGAGACATCTAGCTGATGTAGTAGACAGAGTTTTAGACCCAGAAAAAGGAAATCCTAAATTCAAATATAGGTTCAGATCTTACTAAGCCTGTTATTTTGGCAGTCAGGTAACTTCTCTCAGGCTTGGTTTCTTCATCTGTAAAATGGTTGTCACAGTATCAACAGTACAGATAGGTGTCAGGCCTTTCCCCCCACCTCCTCCTCTAGATGGCAACTAATCCAAAATGTTAGACTTGTTAAATATATGTTAAATGAAATATGTGTATACATAGTTATACAGTAATCTTGCTGCACAAGAAAAATCAGATCAAAAAGGAAAAAAAGAGAAAGAAAACAAAATGCAAGCAAACAATAACAAAAAGAATGAAAAAATGCTATGTTGTGATCCACACTGAGCTCCCACAGTTCCCTCTCTCTCCGTAGCTCCTACTGGATGGAACTGCTTTTCAGGTTTGCTATTTCTAGGTACCTATTGCAAGCTGGGTGGGCTGGTGATACATTATTGTACTTAATCTAGGCATTCGACTATGTCCACTTCTCAAGGATATTGTAGAAGGCATTCATGTTGGGGTAGGAGTTGGGTCTCCTGTAGGGTCCCTTCCAAATCAGAGATTCTCTGATCTTTTTGCACAGAGGAGGAGTGTTAGAAAAGAAAGCAGAATATGCTTGTGTGTGTGTGTGAGAGAGAGAGAAAGAGACAGGAGACAGTTGGGAGAAGAGATGGGGAGAGGGAAGAAAGGAGAGAGGGAAAGGGAGCAATGCAATACAGGCAGTGCTGGCTGTGTAGCTTTGGGGATGAGAGCTCTGCAGCTTAGAATGCAGGTGTGTTAAAGGCTGAAGGGCAAGCCTGGTTGCTCCCTCCCCAATGATTTTCAAGGAAAATCCAGTGAATCATGTGAAGGGCAGGAGGAGTGTGGTTACAGAGAAGCAAAGGTCAAAGTCATCCCCAAGAGACCAAAACAGGGAGGAAATGTATTCATCCTCCTTGGTTTTAATTATTTCCAGGAGTTCAATTTATTTCTTTCAAAGCACTTAGCTGCAAATGAATACATTTAGATCTACAAGGTGCAGTTCTTCCTAGAAAATGATGGAGTCACAGCCCTTCAAAGAATAGGTAGTTTCTTTTGCTCTCGACCCTTACTCCTCCACCTACTTTTAGAACTTGTGACAGCTGTTCTTCTCAGAGGTACTGTGGTAGGGTACATTGGGAACCAGGCTTAGAGATACAAAGAACTGGCTTAGAATTCCATCTCAGACATTTACTAGCTCACTTAACATCTCTAGGTCTTACTTTTCCTCTTTGGAAAATGGGATTAGTGTTAATAATAGTATGTATTTCATAGGGTGCTGCTGAGATGGTAAATGTATTATATACCTTCACATGCTATGGAATCCCCAGTTCTTTCTCCCCCTGTCTCCACCCTATTAAAAAAGAGATGATCCTTGGGAGAAATTGGGCAGATACATCAGTTTCTCCATGCTGTACTTTGGGAAGTAGTGATTTTTTTTAACCTCATGATATTTGAAATAGGCTAAGAAAATTTTCAATAGGAGAATTATAGCAAACAGGTAAAAGGAATAAATTCAGTCACACCCACTCATTCATAGCTCATTGGTTTCTCTGAGAGGCAGGAAACAAAAAAAGCTGGGTTGGTATCTGTGCTGATCAAAGGGCAGAACCAGGTGCAAAGGAGGACAATGCCCCAAAAAAGTGGAAAAGAGGAATCTTTATGTATTTATCTATCTGTTCCAGAGGCTTGTTGTATGAGGAAAGCCGGCTCTTAGGGTCTTTTTTGTAGGGAGACTACTAAAGAATACATAAGGAAAGTAGTATGTCTTTTCTCTGAGGGAGGAGGAGGAAGTTAACTGTAGAAATAATTCCCTTGTCATTTCTCATGGAGACAGAAAAAAGAAATAAATCAGAAAGCAGCATGTCTTGTTGAGCCCCTGCTGTTGCCAAGCAGATTATGTTTCACTGTGATCTATAAAAATGGAATTGTCTAGATTATAAAATGTTCCCATCTCTTATTTTTATTCTTACTTCTTTCTTTTTTCCCTCCCTCCCTCCCTCCCTTCCTTCCTTCCTTCCTTCCTTCCTTCCTCTTCCTTCCTTCCTTCCTTCCTTCCTTCCTTCCTTCCTTCCTTCCTTCCTTCCTTCCTTCCTTCCTTCCTTCCTTCCTTCCTTCCTTCCTTCCTTCCTTCCTTCCTTCCTTTCTTCCTTCCTTTCTTTCTTCCTTTCTTTCTTTCTTTCTTTCTTTCTTTCTTTCTTTCTTTCTTTCTTTCTTTCTTTCTTTCTTTCTTTCTTTCTTTCTTTCTTTCTTTCTTTCTTTCTTTCTTTCTTTCTTTCTTTCTTTCTTTCTTTCCTTCTTTCCTCCTTCTTTCCTCCTTCTTTCCTCCTTCTTTCTTTCTTTCCTCTTTCTTTCTTTCTTTCTTTCTTTCTTTCTTTCTTTCTTTCTTTCTTTCTTTCTTTCTTTCTTTCTTTCTTTCTTTCTTTCTTTCTTTCTTTCTTCCTTCCTTCCTTCCTTCCTTCCTTCCTTCCTTCCTTCCTTCCTTCCTTCCTTCCTTCCTTCCTTCCTTCCTTCCTTCCTTCCTTCCTTCCTTCCTTCCTTCCTTCCTTCCTTTCTTCCTTTCTTCCTTTCTTCCTTTCTTTCTTTCTTTCTTTCTTTCTTTCTTTCTTTCTTTCTTTCTTTCTTTCTTTCTTTCTTTTCTTTCTTTCTTTCTTTCTTTCTTTCTTTCTTTCTTTCTTTTCTTTCTTTCTTTCTTTTCTTTCTTTCTTTCTTTCTTTCTTTCTTTCTTTCTTTCTTTCTTTCTTTCTTTCTTTCTTTCTTTCTTTCTTTCTTTCTTTCTTTCTATTCCTTCCTTCCTTTCCCCTGGGAGAGAGGATGTTTCTACCTAGTTGTGTTGCAGCATGACCCATTAATAAAACCTGAGTCGTCCCACCAATCAAAGGTCTCCCTCTTACCCTGAGGACTGAGCAGCTGCAGTCATATGGATCAAATGCTCCCTGCACTCTCTGGTGCGGTTCATTGAGAAAAAATCCAAGCATGTGGCCTGAGGTTCCCCTGATGACTGTGTGTGGATGATTTCTACCATCTGTTCCACCCTCCTGCGGCTCTTGGGGACATGGAGGTATACACTACTGATGGCCATACGTGGGATTCTTAATGAAACCTCAGCTGCTGTCCAACTGTCTGTGAATATCAGATGCTCTTGGACTGTCTTCCTGTGCACAAGGGTGAGGGGATAGAAGAGGAGACAAGGCTTTGTGCTTAACCCTTTCTCCAAATCCTGATCTGCATACAGAGTGACTGAGGACAAAGCCGACTAGCTTGTGATTTATTGTTCCATTCAGAAAAGGCTTCTTGCCATAGATTTTCCTTTCTCTTGTAAGGATGCATGTGCATTTGTGATGAGAATGAAGGGGGTGGCTTGCAAGGCAGACATCCCTTTATTTCTTTTCCTATTTGAGAAAGAACAGTTTTTCAGGGAAAGAGATAAATTATGCATTGGGTCAAATAAAGCTTTCACTTGAGACCATTCCTGAAATGCAATTAAATGGGGTTTTAATTTAAGAAATATTTATGGGAAGGGGGCATAGATTATAAAATGTTAATATCCCATCTAGGGCAAATAATATGGCAACAAATGTAAGACAATTTCGGACAGGGAAAAGTGATTTTGGAATCAGGGAATCTGGGATGAAATTCAGCTCTGCCCTTTATTACATGTGTGATCTTGGGCAAGTATTTTTTTTTTTTTTTTGAGCCTCAATTTTCATACACGTAAAATAAAGGGATTAGGCTAGAGGGTTTTTAAGGTTTCTTTCAGCTTTAACATTAGCCTCTGTCTCTTCAGTTGTAAAATGGAGATAATAAAAGCACCTGCTTCCCAAGGTTGTTGTTAGGGTCAAATGAGATAATAGTGAAGTGCTTAGCACAATGCCTAGCATAGATCATAGTTATTTATATAACATCTTGATTCCTTCCTGATATTGGAATGAAAGCTCCTTCTATGTAACTTTTACCTGTAATTTTTCAAATACTTAAAGGGAATTATTATTTCTCTCTCCCCCACTATATTATCTTTTCTTCAGGCAAAATATCTTCAGGGTTCTTTATTCATTCATTCATTGTCAGTAGCTAAAGAGGGATTCCCAAAGAACTTATTTTGTGCTAGTTTTTGATACATAGAACACACATATTCAAGCTGGGGCCAAGTCTTGTCTCTGCCATATAACTGTGACCTTGAACAAAGCACCCCGTTTCTTTAGATCCCAGTTGCCTCATTTGTAAAAATAATGGATTAGATTTTATGACGTTTAAAGCTCTTTCCACTTGTAGTTCTATGAACTTATGACACTTAAATATGTATGAGTTGTTTCCATGTTAAGGAAAAGCCAGTATAGACATTAAAGAAAGATTGACTGTGACCTCATTAGCAAAACTGGGGATGCAGTTCAACAGCTTCTTACCTCCAGGATTTTTGATGAGTCAAGTAACCTCTGGGAATAAATTATTTGTAAAATGAAACTAAATGGCCTTTAAGATCCCCTCTAGAGCAAAATCTATGATCCGAGGGTCCTTGCTTCTCACATCCAAAGACATGAGTTGGGCTTTCTGATTCCTTGTCTGCCATATTTCTCTTATCTATTTCTTCATTTTACTCTTAATGCTATGACCTTAATTTATATCCTTAATATCACCTGGCTGGCCTATTGTAATAGCTTCTTTAAAGGTCTTACCACCTCTACCTTCCTAATTCTGCCACTAGACTCCTTTCAATGCATAGATCTAGATATGCTACTAGTTCTCAGAAATCTTCACTAATTATTTACCATTTTCCCCAGCAGACTGAAACCTCAATCATTTTCTCTCTCCCCTACCCCCCAATCCCTCCCACACAAAATGTCTCAACTCTCCTACAGCATTAAAAAATCTTCAATCCTTTCTTCCTTGGTGACCTTATTCTCTACTCTGAGTTTCAACCCACAAAACAACTAAATTGGACATTCCAGAGGCATCTCAAACTCAACAAATTAAAAACAGAACTTATCTTCTCTCCTTCCCTGAAAATTCATTCATTTCCCACACTTTCCTATTTCTGTTAAAGATACCATCATTCTTATAGTCTCCTAGACTTGTAACCTTGACTCCTAACTTCATGTCACCACCTATCGAGTCAGATGCCATATCTTGCCATTTCTGCCTCTAAAACTTTTGTGTCTGATCCTCTTCTGGTCTACTCATACAACTATTACTTTCATTCAGTCCTTGCAATGGTTAACTAATTGATCTACCTGCCTCAAGTTTTTCCTCACTTCAGTGTATATTCCAAACTATTACCAAAATGAAATTTCCTAAGGTCAGATATGGCCATATTACTTCCCTACTCAATAAATGTGACTTTTTTTTTTTTCTCTATGGTTAACTAATTGATCTACCTGCCTCAAGTTTTTCCTCACTCCAGTCTGTCTATTATCAAAATGAAATTTCCTAAGGTCAGATATGGCCATATTACTTCCCTACTCAATAAATGTGACTTTTTTTTTTCCTCTATGGTTAACTAATTGATCTACCTGCCTCAAGTTTTTCCTCACTCCAGTCTGTCTATTATCAAAATGAAATTTCCTAAGGTCAGATATGGCCATATTACTTCCCTACTCAATAAATGTGACTTCTTTTTTTTTTTTTTTTTCTCTCAAGGATCAAATATAAACTCTTCAGTTGAGCTTTCAAATATATTCATAACCTTGTACCTGTCTATTTTTCTACCCTCACTGGGTGTTATCCCACATTCTATTCTCTTATTCAGCCAAATTGTTCTTCTCTATGTTTATGTATTCATAACCCTCACAGAACCACAGACTGGGAAAATTGGAAGGCTCATAGTACAATGCATGGAGAAAAGCAATTCCCATTATAACACACCCAATAAGTCATTATCCAATCTCATTTCAAAGATCTCCAAGGATCTCTCACCTTTTGAGGCAGATCATTACATTTTTGTACAAGTCTGTTAGAAAGTTTTTTTTTCCTGAAAACAAACCTAAAATGGTCTCTTGGCTACTTCTATTCATTGCCCTGATTCAGCCCTTTGGAACCAAACAGAATAGCCTTTCAAATACTTGAAGGTAGTTATAATTTCCTGTGGTTATTTTTTTTTTAAGGTAAAACATATCCAGTTCAAATATCATTGACTTCAATATCTTTATTATGTTGGTTACTCTCTTCTGGACACTTACCATTTTGTCAAGGTTCTAATTAATCCATGGTATCCAGGACTGAATACCATATTCCAGATGATTTATGACAAAAGCAGAGTATAGTGGGACTATTCCCTTCTTCTTCCTAAAGCTATGACTCTCTTAATGCAGTCCAAGATTGCATCAGTTTTTTCTAGCTGATGTGTGACACTCATGACTTGAGCTTATAATACATTAAAACGCTCATCTCTTTTTCAGAATAACTGTTGCAGAGCTATGTCTCCCCCATCTAAAATACACGGAATAGATTTTTGTGCTTATATAAATGATGTCCTATTTATCCATCTTCCATTCAGACACTAAAAAGATTTTCCTGAAATGCAGGTCTGATTGTGGGAACATCCAATTCAATAAACTCCATTGGTTCTCTATTGCCTCCATCAGCAAATACAAAATGATCAGTTTGGTTTTCAAAGCCATTCATAACCTAGGTCCCTCCCACCTTTCCAGTCTTCTTACACTTCATTCACTGACATGTGCATTTCAAATCAGTGACATTGGCCTTCTGGCAATTCCATGAACAAAACATGCCAATTCTTTGATCTGGGGGTGTTTTCTCTGTCTGTCAGCCATGCTTTTAATACCTTCCCTCCTCCACTCTAACTACTGACTTTCCTGGCTTCCTTTAAATTCCATTTTTCTATAAAAAGCCTTCCATAACCCTCCCTTCCTTTTTTAACTGTCATTGTATATATATATTTGTTTATATATTGAATGCCCCTTCTAAGAAAACTTAGAATTGATAATGATCCCCTCACCTCAAATCCTCGGATCATAAATTTAGCCTTGAAGGAACCTTGGATAATGTATAAAATAGCTCAGGCTCTCCTTCCCTCATTTTACAGATGAAGAAATTGAGGTTTAGAGATTAAGGCTAAGTGGGGAGTAAATATATTATTTTTATATTTTTAGTATATATATATATATATATATATATATAATAAATAATACATTTAATATTTTTATATATTTATATATACATTTACATATAAATATATATAAATAATATATTTAGTATTTTTAAATATATTATTTTATATTTATTATATTATTATTACTTAGGTTCAACTAAGTTATTTGACTCTAAATCCAGCACTATCTTCCAGTGAGCTCACCTAGTGCTTTGGGTCTTTCTGAACCTCTCCAGCTAGGTGGCACATTATAGAGTGAGCTGATGAGTGCCAACCATAGAACCATGGAATACTATAGATTATATCATTCTGTTTTGGTCTATTATCTCTCTCCTAGACTGTGAGCTTCTTGAAGGAGGCATGTTGAACTTGAGCTTTTATATCTCTCCCAAAGTCCAAAGTCTAGAACAATATTCTATACACAGTGAACACTGAATAAATATTTGTTGAGTTGATTGAATTAATTTTAAATATGTAAACAACTCTTAATATTACCAATTATCTTACCTGTGCAGGATTTCTCAATTCAGAAATTCTTTTCTCCAACCACAATTTCCTGTTTTTCCATTTCTTCTTCTGTTTCATACCTATCAAACCTGTTTTTGGGCTTTGTTGTAATCTTTAAGCCATTGACCCTTCCCCTATTTTCTTAAGTGCTTTTCTAGTTTCAGATTCATCACTAAAACCTGAATTCCATAGTTAGCTAATTCATTAATTTGGATATAATCAACATATCTTTTTTTCCTCTTGATTTTTTTTAAAAAACCCTTTACACATATTTTTTTGTTTTTACATTATTTTCTTTTCTGAAAATATCCCTTTCTTTCCCCATTTCACTCCAGCGAGTCATACCTTGAAGCAAAGAATGGAAAACAAAGGGAAAAAATAATTCAGCAAAACCAGTGACTATACAAGCAAAGTTTTACACCCCTCAATCTCCTACATCTGCAATAGGAAGGAAGCTATTTTCTTATCTTTTCCCTTGGAGTCATGCTTGGCCGTCAGGGTTTTGCAATTGTTGTTCTATTTTTGCTATTATTGTGTAATTATTTTCTTGGTTCTGCTTACTTCAATCTACATAACTGATCTAATTCTTCTTATGCTTCTTTGAATTCTTCACATTCATCTTTTTCAAATAGCACAAAAATATTTCATCTCATTTGTAAAACATTGTTTATTCATCCTCCTGAAGTGTCTTGGTCATATATTGGATAGGTGTGCAGGCCTGGAATCAGGAGACTCAGTTTAAATCCAGCATCAGACACTTAGTAGTGTTCCAACTGGGTCAAGTAATATAGACTTTGTCTACCTCATTCATGAGAATGATAATAGCATTGACCTTCTGGGGTTATTGTTAAGCTCAAATGAGATAATTGTAAATCATTGAGCATAGTTCCTGGCACACAGTAGGTACTTAATAAATGCTTGTTTTCTCTTTCCCATGATATTTATCACTTCTATTTTGTCAGATTCCAACTCCACATAGCACTTAACTACCATCATCTTTTTTTCTTCCCATTCACCAATGACAAATACTGTTAGCGGATGTAACCAAATTGCACTGGTGAAATCAGTAAAGACAAGCTAATTGACCTCAGCTAATCTTTACTACTGCTTAATACTCTTTTAATGTCTTATTGACTGACTCTTACATTCTCCAAAGTAATCATTCAAAACATATCTCTTGAAACCCCTAATTTGTCCCCATTATCCCTCCTCTTAAAGTCGTATAACTATATCATTTGTTTTCTGAGATGATATAGGTCATCTTGATAGAGTACAGCTTCTAGGGAAAAATTAGCAATAATTTGAAGGTCTCCTGACCTCAGAATACTTCTGTTCTAACAATCTGTCAGTGATTCTAAAGCCTTCTGGCTATTGTTCTAACAATGTCTGTCAATGATTGTAAAAAAATCTTTTGGGCTAGGAATATAATAATATTTCTTCCCTTAGATCCTAGGAAAGATATATTAGGGATTCTGAGGCCCTCTGATTTTAGAGTGTTTTTATTTTAATAATCTGTCTGTCAATGATTCCAAAGTCTTCTGGTCTTAGAGTAGACCTTCAAACATAACTGACTGTCAGAAAAGTAATCTTTTCTTCAATGATAACCAAGTTTCTGAGACAATAGTGAATAGACTACCCCTCACACCTACCTATAAGCTCTGGTCTAACTATCCTATAAATCTATCTTCTTGCTCTTGGTTCTTTGCTAAATACTTTTAGAATTAGTCCATTTTAATTGCCATTACACTTCCAATAAACTTTGCCCCTTGACTTGGATACAGGTTCAAGTCTGAATATTGTTTTGAGACACCTTACAACACTGGTCTGCAAAACCCCAGGTTCTTCTGAACCTCAACAATCTATCTGATCTGATCTCTGTCAATTTTCTTCTTGATTACCTCAAAATTTAATATCTTCATCCACTTATTTTTTCTTTATTCCTTTTATTAAACAAAAAAAATTTCTCTTCCCCCACCTTCAACCATTCTTTCCAAATTTATCATTGATTCCAAAGACTCCTATCTCCAATTTGCTGATTTCAGAAAAGTCTGGAAAGACTTACATGAACTGATGTAAAATAAATAAAAAAGTAAGTATAACTAAGAGAACATTGTACACAGCAACTATAAGATTATGTAATAATCAACTGTGTCAACAGTGAGGTGATTCAAAGTAATTCCAATAGATTTTTGATTGAAAGAGCCATCCACATCCAGAGAGAGAACTATAAGACTGAATGTGGATCATAACAAAATATTTTCACCTTTTTGTTGTTGTTGCTGCTTGTTCTTTTTCTCTCACATTTTTCCCCATTTTGATCTGATTTTTCTTGTGCAGCATGATGAATATGTAAATATAACAAAAGAATTGCATATGTTGGGGCAGCACAATGGATAGAGCACCAGCCCTGAATTCAGGAGGACCTGAGTTCAAATCTGGTCTCAGACACTTACCACTTCCTAGCTGTGTGACCCTGGGCAAGTCACTTAACCCCAGCCTCAGGGGAAAAAAAAAGAATTGTTTTACTTGTTATCTAAAGGAGGGGGAAGGAAAGAGAGAATTAGAAAATTAACTTAGATAGAACTGTCATTTCTATTATATTAGCTTGTTCTACCTATAAGCACTTAATATTTTTCTAGTTGTTTAGATCTAACTTTATTTGTGTAAAAAGTGTTTTGTAATTGTGTAGAGGAGTGGGTAATTGTGTTCATATAGTTCCTGACTTTGCTTGTCAAGTAGACTTCCCCATATTTTATATTATCTACAATTATTTTAAGTGAGATTTCTTCTTATATCTCTTGCTGATGGATTTTGTTAATAACATATAGAAATGCTGATGATTTTTGTGAAAAATTTTGCTAAAGTTGTTAATTGTTTCTAGTAATTTTTAGTTGACTCTCTAGGATTCTCTAGGTATACCATCATATTTGCAAAGAGTGGTCATTTTGTTTCTTCATTATCTACTAAAAAGTTTTCTTAAATAAGCAATGAAAAGAAATAGAAAAAAATAATACAGTGGGAAAGACAGGAGATCTTTTCAAGAAAATATCAAGAGAATGTTTTATATAAAAATGACATGATAAAACACAAAAATGGTCGAGATTCAATAGAAACAGAATAGATTAAGAAGGGGCAAAAATCCAGAAAAGAAATCTATAAGACAGATCTTAATATCACTGAGAACCAGAATGATATGACTCCTGATCTAGAACTAGACATTCTGGATAATGAAGTCAAGTGGAACTTAGAAACTATTGCTAACAATGAGGGTTTTTAAAAGATGGCAAAAATAAAACAGGAATTACCCGACTGCTAAATTTCTGACAAACACTATAAAATAATGCCTCAAAATGAACTTTCAGTAACAGAAATAATTAAAAGTCGGTACAAAACAGTTATCCAGCCTAAAATAATTTGGGAAGATGTTAGGGAAAGATTCAACCTCCTGGAAGTGATGGCTTGGCCTGATTGAAATACAAATAACTCTGGGCAGATACAAGCAAATCAGCAAAGAACAAGCCTGGAGGCTTCTGTGGCTGGTCAGTTTTAGTTTCAGGAATTTTTGCCTCACAGACCGAGTAGAGGTCATATAGCTAGTAAAGGGGAAATGTCAAGATTTTTTACTGGCTCTGAATACCAGGTCCAGGTGCATTGGTTTGAAGTAGTCCCTGACTATGAGCTATGGGTGAGGAGGAGTGAACACATGCTGATAAGTGTGATTGCAGAAGGTTGGGACCCTGCTGGTTCTTGTCACTTGCAAGAGAATAGAGTCCCTGGTTTTGATTCTAGGGCAGAAGTGTGTGCTGAAGCTTATAACTATGGAAGGGACCATGTGATATAAGAGCAGCATTGCTGGAGGCTCTGGTCATGACTCAGGGATGGAAAGAAATTCCTGACATTAAGCACCTGAATAGAGCTCAGAAAACAACAGCACAAAAATCCTGAAGCTCAAATTATCCTCTACAGCTTGGGACTAGAGCCTGACTTTAAGACAAAATTAGCAGACAAGAAATGAGCCACTAAAAAAATGAGTAAGCAAAAAAGAAAGAATTAATCATAGATAGTTACTATGATAGAGAAAATTTGGGTTCAAACTCAGAAGACAGTGAAATTTAAAAAGCTATTTCTGTTTCAAAGTAAAGGCAAAATGGTCACAAACCCAAACATAATTTTTGGGAGAGCTTAAAAAGGATTCTAAAAATCAAATAAGAGAAGTTGAAGAAAACTTAAAAAAAAATAAGATGAATGCAAGAACATCAAGAAAATTATGAAAAGAAAATAAACTAATTGCAAATAAAGACACAGAAAGTTATCAAAAAATAACTTTAAAAATTATAATTGGGGAAGGGGAAGTTAATGAAGATTAAGAAATAAAATAAAAAGAATGAAAAATAGAAGAAAATATGAACCATCTCATTAGAAAAACTACTGATTTGGATGACAAATTGGGGAGTGACAGTTGCAAAAATTGTTGAAATTACTGGCAAGTGATGATTAAAAAAAGAGTGTAGATGCTATACTTTAATAAATTACTAAGGAAAAATGCCCTGATGTTTTAGAATGAGAAGGTAAATTAGAAATAGAAAAAGAATCCATTAATCACCATCTGAAAGAGATTGTAAGATGAAAACTCATAGGAACATTATAGCTAAGTTTTGAAGCTCCCAGGTCAAGGAGGAAATACTATAATAAGCAATTAGGGGAAAACCAAAACAAAACAATTTAAATACTGTGGTATGACCATCAGGATAATAAGATTTAGCAATGTTTACATTAAAAGACCAAAGTGATATGTTTGAGTACCCCAAATCAAATGATGAGATTGAGGTTAAGGCATCAGATGATGAGATGAGGAGAGCAGATGACACCAAATTTTGGGGTTCGGTTATGTGAAGATTTCCCAATGGCCATTCTCTTTGGCAAAAGGTAGGTTTATTTAGGAGAAGAGATTACAGAAAAAAATGAAGAGATAAAATAGACATCTGGAATGGCATATATGTAATAGAGTTGGGAATTAGACATCATGAGGCATGATGGGGGCATGAGGCAGGAGGGAGGATGGGGTAAGGAGAAAGACACCATGGGGGATGAGATGAAAGACATCACAAGGCATAAGGCTGTGGCAGGCTTAACCCAAAAGGATTCATGGTCCATGGACAGATTCACAGGAGAAATTTAACCTTGGGAGTTTGACATAACTTGGATTTCTGACTGGACAGGCAAGATAGGGTTAAGCAAGACTTTCACTATAAGGTTGAACTGATCCCCAACAGTGTCCTGCTTGCCTCAAGGTGAAATCTTATCAGTAATTCAGGCTTTCTCTACCAACCCCACCTAGTTACTCAGGGCTACATTAAAAGGTCATAGAGCATTATATTCTGAAGAAATGTTGCAAAGGTGAAACAATAAGGGCAACAGATTGTATCTGGGGTCTGAGAGATAGTGAAGAATCTAGGATGCCGAGGGACTGGGAGTGGGAGGATGCTGTTGCATCCTACAGTAACAGAGAAGGCAGGAGGGGCCAGTATTTAGCGGGAAAATAATGAGTTCTGTTTTGGACATATTCTATTTCAGATGTCTCTTAGACTTTTAATTCAAAATGTCTGAAAAGCAATTGGAGATGCTAGATTGGAGGTTTTATTTGAGGGTCATCAGCATAAAGATGGAAATTAAATCCATGATAGCTATTGAGATAATCAAGTGAAGGAGGATTGGGGAAGAAGAGAAAAAGGCCCAGTACTGGATCTTTGGAATATTTATTGTTTGAGAGCATGATCTGGAGGAAGAACCAGTAATGGAGACAGAGAAGGAGTGGTAAGATCAGTGAGAAGGTTGTGTCTGAAAAGAGAGATCAGAGAATTCAGGAGGAGAGAGTGATCAACAGTGGTAAAGGCTGTGGAGTTCAAGGAAAATGAATGATAATCAGTAACTTTGGAGAGAACAGTTTCGGTAGAAATATGATCTGAAGCCAGATTGTGAGGGGTTAAGAAGAGAAGGAGAAGAAAGTATGTGAGGGGAACTTTTGTTTCTGATCTTTTCTAAGTGTTTAGTTATAAAGGGAAGACAAAACATAGGATTAGTAGTAGTTTTATTCCCATAAAAAATGATGGAATGATCAGGGAAGTCGTTACTATTATCATCATCATCATTTTACAAATAAAAAACCTAATTATTAGAAAGTTAATTGTTTTTATAATAGAATTTACATTTAAATTCATGTATTTTATTTTGAAATAGCTTATATTTCCTTCTTTATCCTTCCCCCTCAGGGAAAGACATGTCTTTTAATAATGCATTAAAAAAAAAGAGAAAAACAAATTTCTCTATCTTTCTCTCTGTGTGTGTGTGCATCTGTCTCTCTATGTATCTGTCTGTCTGTCTCTGTAGGATGAATGGGGGCTGGGGCCAGAGGATGTATTTTCTCATATCTCTCCTTTGGGACCAAGCCTCCCTCCCACCCCATTCACAACATTCAACTTTGATTTTTGTCTGTGATTCCTTCCATTTACATTTTCATTGCTATGTTATTTTTCCAGATATGCTTGTTTTCCTTTCCATCAGTTTATATAAGTCTGTGTGGGACAGCTATGATCCCAACCCAAAATAAAATAGAAAAGCAAAAAGGATTTATTATGATCTTGTGAAAAGGGGCAACTCCTAACAAACAAGGATCCTCAGTAAAGGAGTGCAAAGTGCAAACCACAAGATTATATAGACCTAACCAGAAGTCACTTTTCCCCTCCTTATCTTTTCTCTCATTGCCTGGGGGAGTCCAGATTTATACCCTAAATTCAGAAATCTATCCCAGAAACAAAAGAATACTAGTAAATAACAAACTCTTTACCCATTAAGTAATTTAATGCTAATTAAGAGATGGGAGGGACATGTTTGCTTATCTAAGATAATAAAACACCAGCAGCTTTTAGGTATAGCTCAACTTGTTATTGCAAAGTCTCAAGTCACAATCAGGACATATTCATCTTATTCATTGTATCTTCCTACATAGTGATGCTCCTTTGAATTTATGTGTCACATTTCCTTAACCATTCCCCAAACATCAAACATCTATTTTATTTCCAAATCTATGTTATTTCCAACAAGTGCTTCTGTAAATATTTTGTTGTATGTGGATCCACACTTTTTCTTTTTATCAGTGACCTCTTTATAGCCATATATGACAGGACATAAATCAGGACATAAATTGTGGAATCTCTGGGTCAAAGTATATATATGGATATATATATGGATATGTATGTATATATTTTATGTGAACACTTTTTACTATGACAAAAACATTATATAATTTTTGTTGATCTTGGTTTTTCCTTCTTGCCTTTGTACAAGGTCAGAAAAGAAACATTTGTAACTTTTACAACCTTAATGCACTCCAGGAATATCACCAACCTTTTTGACCAAATACCGCAACCAAAACTTCATCAATAAAATTCAAGCATCCATCACTGGGGATAAAGGCAGTGATTTTTTTTTTTTTGGTCATTCTTAATCAGCTGGACTCTTACACACTTTGTGATGGCAGAATTGGACTGCTTGGCTTCCACACCAACTTTTTCTAAGACAATTCCTTTTGCATGGGATGACCCTACAAATGGATTTATTGTTTATCAGGCCACTTCTGGTCCTTTTTGTGGCTGTGAGCAAAGAGAGGGACGTGGATATTTTAGTCTCTTTATTTGCCTAGTTACCAATTTTTTAAAAAATGCTAACTGTTAACCTTCTGACTATAAACCAGAAAGGTAGCAGTGTTAAAGAAACTGAGGAGAAAGGAAAGATAAAGATGTGGGGAAAGGGAGAATGATTAATAATGTTGACTGAAATCAATAGATTGTAAGGATTGAGAAAAGCACTGAAGTTATTAAGAAGATTATGCTAAATCACCTTCAGTAGTTTCTTTTAGTTGCCTTCCTCTAGGTGAAGAGAAAAAAGTTTGTCACTGGAAGAAATGATAAGGAACAGGAATTTAATTGCAGATAGGCATACATAATACAAAACCTGAATTAAAATCAAAGCAGCTAATGTGGTGGCTAATAGCTTCATCTACCCTTTTTTTTGTACTTACTTTTAGGTTTATTTACATGTTAACAAAGAACATTTTGGCAAATGTAGGAAGTTGATAAGGTCTTGCCCCATTTAGTTCCTTTGTGGTTTTGAGTAGAGCCTCTGGAATGATTTAAAGGGATTCAGGATTGTAATATGACAAGAGTTAAAAGGAATTTTCTAACCCCAAATCATATAGTTGTCTTGGACCAAGGACTTAAAGTGGGTGTTTTAGAAGCAGTCCAAAAAAAAAAAAAAAAAAAAAAAAAAAGGCTCAACCCTGGGCTGACTTCAGCTGACTACAGCTGTCATAACACTGGAGTTAAATTCAGGAATATGCAGACTGAAATAATTTAATCTTTCAGGTTAAGTAACTCTGCTCATCAGCAGAGTTACTCCAGCATAATGTAGCAAAGAGCAGGAGATCGCCCAAAGAGGATGAGCAGCTGAAGACCAGGAGATAATAGAAGAGAGATATTCCGTGAACAATGCTAGAGAAGGCCAGCAGAGATGTTCATCAAAGATGGCGTCCTACTGAATAAACACAATGAATAACAGAGAGTAACATGATAATATCATCAGAGGATTAGAAATGTCAGTTCCCTCTGACATATATGTGTTCTGGCTTTTCACATCTCTATTTGTATATCCCCTATGTATGTATCCAGACCCTATATGTCATATGTGTGCCTTTAATATATATTCCCTGAGAAAAATTGAAGTAATTTGCCAAGAGCTCCCCTTTCCCTCCTCATCTCTCATCCCTCAGATGTTTTCCCTTGCTGTTGTCTCTATCTCTCCTGAAGAGATGGTCCTAATTGCCCTCTTACAAGGACCCTTAATCCCATTCTATTCTCCCTTCTCCAACAGTATCCCTACTCTCTCACAAATTTTCAGTCTAGAATCAGAAAGACTCATCATAAGTTCAAATATGACTTCAGTTATTTACTAGCTGTGTGACCCTAGACAAGTCATTTAACTCTATTTAACTTAATTTCTTCATCTGTAAAATGAGCTAGAGAAGGAAATGGAAATTCAGTCCAATATTTTTGCCAAGAGAACCCCAAATGGATTTAGAAAGAGTTGGAGATGACTGAAAATGACTGAACAATAAAATATAAATGCTAGTTATAATAATAATAAAAATATTAGCATTCATGCTTACTAATATTCATAAACCTTTACATAATACTTAAAACTTGAATATACTTTATAAATATTATATTATTTGAGCCTCACAGCAATCCTGATTTAGTTTCTTTTTGGGGGTAAAAAGGGCCTGTGATTTCATCAGTTTGTAGAACTTCTGATATGGAAAATCTTTCTCCTGATGAATTTTGGCAATATATCTGTAACGTATAATTGTCTGGATCACTGAGAGGTCAAATGGCCAATCCATGATCATCTAGTCAATATGAGTCAGAAGCAGGACTTGGGGCTAGCCCTTCCTGATTTCAAGGATGACCTAACCACTAAGCTATACTGCCTCTTATTTTCTAATTTTGCAGCTAAAGAAACTGAGAATCTTAAAGGTTACATGACTTGACCATAGCTCATGTCACAGATGAGAATTAAACCCTTGTTCTCCTGATTTTAGGCCCAACATTCTCTCCAGGAATTTAACCTGGTCTTTCACTATAATTCAGCCTCAGTTTCCCCATCTATATAATGTGGACAGTTATTTATATATTTCCTACCTCACAATTGTTATTGTGAGGACCAAATGAAGTAATGTATTTGAAGTACTTTATAAACCTTAATATGAATGTACTTTACAGTTGTTATTTTGAGGGCCAAATGAAATAACACAGTTGGAGTATTTTGTAAATTTTAATAAGGGTTAACAATTTAATTATTAATAAAACTATTTCACAGTTGTTATTTTGAGGACCAAATTAGGTAGTGTATTTGAAGTATTTTGTAAACCTGAATAAGAGTTAGCTATCTAATTATTAATAACCCTACCTTACTCTTATTATCATGAGGACCAATGAGGTAGCACATCTGATTGTACTTGTAAACTTTACTAATTATTGGTTATCTATTTAATAATTAACCTACTACAAAGGCTTGTGTTGAAAAACAAATGAGGTAACACATCTGATGTACTTGTAAACTTTACTAATTATTCGTTATCTATTTATTAATTAACCTACTACAAAGGCTTGTGTTGAAAACAAATGAGGTAACACTAAGAAAATCTTAAAGCCTATATCAGTGCTAGTTATTAGTATTAATCTTATTATCATTAGGATTGTACAGTGTCATTAGCATAATACAATTCAGGAAATGGGTAACTCAATTGGGTTGAAGTCATTGAAGAAAATTTTATAATGAAGGCTGTTGCTGAGCTGGTTTTTAAAGACTAGGTTAGAAATGAACGGTCAAAGAACAGAGGTGGGTGTGGGGAGAGCATCACTGGGAAAAGCATTAGGTGGAAATGATTATAATATATATTCCCGAATTTAACTTACAGTTCCTGATTAGAAAAAAGGGAAAGAAATTTGGACTTGGCCAGATTTTGGAAAGTTTGGGAAGTTTGTGAATGCACATTTTAAAACTCAGACAAATATCTCCATGGGATCTATTGCTCAATTAAAAAAATTGATTTGGTGACTTTCTATTGTACTTCTCCCAAATAATCCCTTTGGAAACCCATTTACTGACTAAATTGTTCTATTAAATCGCTCTATATGGGTATTTCTTTCTTTTGTAAAAGAAAAGGTCCAGAGGATCAGTATATAAAAATTGCTTCAATATACTCTGGAGGCTACAATAATTTAAAATAGCAGAAATTGTATGAAAGAAGAGATAGAGTGCCCAGGAATTGTTCAGATCACATAATAAACAACATTTTCTCAAAATGTGACACAGCTTCCAAAGAAGAAAGCAATTTCTGTAGCATGTGAGGGCTTCATAAATGTTCTTCTCATATAACCCAGTGATAGTATTATTCCCTCCCTTTTATAGAAGAAGAGGCTCCATGTTAAAATGAGTTGACTGTGGCCATGCAGCTAGTGAATGTCAATCAAATAACATTTATTAAGTGACTATTATGTTTCAGGCATGGACAGTTGATCCATGGGGTCACAAAGACTGGGACACAACGGAACACTAAATGTTCTAAGTACTGGACTAAGTGCTAGAGATATAAAGAAAGACAAAAAGGCAGTCCCAGCTCTCAAAGAATTTACAGTCTAATGAGTGGATTTAAGTCAGGATTTAAATGCTCATAACATTTTGTCATTCAAATCCTATGGATTTTCTCTTTTAGTGACATAAAGGAATTTATAAAAAAAAGCAGAATCAGAGTATAATGGCTTGAGTTTAACCCACTGTACCACCTAGGTGCTTTAAATTTATGAATTTCAAAGTGATCATGTGGCCATTTCTATTTCAATTGGACAATAATGGCCTAAAGTACTACCAAGTGAAATTTTTTTGCCTAAGGTCAACATGTGCCAGAAAGGAGTCTGGAATAAAACTCTTCTTGATTCCCAGGACAACTTTATCTTCACTATGTCTACTATTTCTTAAGAAACTCTCATTTAAAAAGAAATATTATTACAATGAGAAATAGACTCCAATGGACTATTAGTCAACTAACATTTATTAAGTGCCACTATGTGCCAAGCACTAAGTTAAGTGTTGGGTATACAAAGAAATGGGGGGGGGGCGGAATGAAAAGAAATCCTGTCCCCAAGGAGCTCACAATTTAATTAGGGAGATAATCGTGCAAACAACTATGTACAAGCAAGACAGATACAGGATAATTTAGGGGTAGTTGTACCCAGCAAGTGGGATAAAAGAAATTATTCAGGAAATAAATGACTAGAAGGGAGATAGGCTAGTCACAAGTAGAATTCTGCTCATATACTCCAAAAAAGATTCAACAGAGGGCTGCTATAGAGTTTCCTAGATCCTCCACGGAGTATTTATGAGAATATGTGAATAATAATTGTACATGTTGAGAAGAATCATCTTTCCCACTGAAAGGAGTTATCATATCAATTAATGAATATGGATCCAATATCAATGTAGATATGGATCAATGGGTATATTTTTGTTGTTCAATCGGTTTAGTCAGGTCTGACTGATTTACTAATTCCTTCTCCAGCTCATTTACAGATGAGGAAACTGAAGCAAATAAAGTTAAGTGATTTACCCAGGATCAACAGCTAGGAAGTGTCTGAAGCTGGATTTGAACTTAGGTCTTTTTGGCTCCAAGCCTGGCACTCTATCTACTATCCTATCTGGCTACCCCAGATATACATCTAAGTCCCAATGAGTGAAAACAATGAATCCATTGAAATGCTCACATATTCATACTTGTTCTACTGAAAGATATAATTATGTAAAATAAGGTAATTGGTTCCATGCCAATGCTATATGAATTTGAATAATGGCATTACTTCATGAGATTCTTTGTTTGCACTAATCTGAACACATGGGTGTACATATATACACACATAAACATAGATATATGTGTGTGTATGTATATATAAACATGCATATTTTAACAAAAGAAGAACAGGATCTTTGTTTTCAGTGGTCAAAAAATGGCTTGGTAGGGGCTTGTCATGGCCCCTGTGTGGGTCTGTTCAATTGTTCTATCCTGAGACTTTCCATATGGAAGAATGTGAATGAGATTAAGATTTGTATATCAATGGTTCCATCACCTTACATTTTCTTCAACTTCAGAACTATGGAAAAGATAGAGCCAATACTCAGAAGAACCAGACCATGTTCAAATCAATAAACCATGGGGTTAGCTTTCCAAGCTTCCTAGGGTAGGTGCCCTTGGGCTTACCACCCAGCCTGTCTTCTTGATCATTTCCAGGTTCATCTCCCCTTCCTTTTCCTCCCCCCCCAGCCATAATGTGGAATAGGCCCCAACCAATGCTTTGCTTTCTGAGGGCATCTGGGAATTAAAACAGATGTCTCAACAGAAATGTTTCTTCCTATTTGGAGGAAGAATAAGGGAACAGTGTGGGCTGTTGAGCTTACACCATTGGAGATGGAGGGGAGTGGGGGGAAGTGAGTGCCAAATCAATTCTTTCCCCAAGACTCCCATCTCCTGTGGGCTGGTTCGGCATTTAAGCCTAGCCTCACAAATCAAGTTTCAACAACAACCCTCCATCCTGTTGGAAATCTGTGTGTGTGTGTGTGTGTGTGTGTGTGTGTGTGTGTGTGTGTGTGTGTGTGTTGCTTTTAATTCAATAGAGCCTTCCGATTATGCTCTTAGGCATTGTGAATGTGGAATGAATCTAGGAGAAAGGAAAGAAAAAAATGGGATCAAGTGATTTTCCACAAGGCACTGGGCCCTCCTGCATGTCCACCCCTTCCTTCTGTTTTCCATCATCTCCACTGGAGTTTTTGAAGGGGAAAGAATAAGGGACCTCCTTGGGGAGATGGGAGATGATGGCCGTTGGGGGAGCTTGGGCCTTCTGGATGAATGTGGGGGCAGGAGACACAGTGACCTACAGGAAGCTTATAAGTTAGAGTAACAAAACAATGGGCTGTCTGGACCACTTCCGAATGGGTGGGCTGCTTGCTCTCAAAGCTTTGGAATAGTAACTACAGCCTCTGCCTGGCTTATTGGAATTCCCCCTTTGGATAAGCAAGGCCATTTTCATTCAATTTTAATTTTGTAAGTAAATTGACACCCTTTTGTCCCCACTTCAAGGTAAGTCTGAGGAAGACCTGCAGCTGGCACTCAGTTTGCCATTACAGGTGACATTACAGACTCATTACTCTGCCTCTTTTCTCCACTCACTGGCTATTTCAGTGCTGATGGCAGGCCATGGAGTGGAGGTAAGCCCCAAAATAAGTCAATTTTGCTTCTGTCACTGAGGAAAAAAAGATTTGTAAGTAGCAATATAAGCCAAAATTATTGGCTAAAAATGGAGTCTGTGGGTTACAATTGTTCCTTAGTCTCGTTACATAGATTGTGAGAATTGGTTACATTTTTCAAAGTTGTTTTCAAGGGTATTTTTTGTGGCTCTGGAGAATGTGAAATAAGGACAGAAAAGTGTAATGTGGTATATGGCTTGCCATTGTGAAGGATCTATTTTTTGACATGAGCTGTATACACAAAGCTGGACAAGCCAGGCTCATTATACATGCCTTCCTTACAGCTGTTTACATCTTTTACAGCCTGCATTGGCTTGTGGTCACAAATGATGTAATGGCCTATGAAAGGCTGTTCACAGTGGAAGATGAGGAGCACAGATGTTCAGTCCTGTTTCAGTTGATTTTTCGGATATGAATCTGAATGTTCTGGGAGGCCCAGTGGGAAGTGCTAGGGGATAATTCTGGGATAAAAGGACTTTGAAACAATGCATATTAGAAACATAGGAGCATTGGAAATAAACCGGGCTTTCCTCCTTTTTCCATTTTTCTGATTATATTGTTTCTCCCTTAAGAGTCCTTTGCCTGCTGAATCCTCAGCAAGCTTTCTCTTCTGCCTTTCAATTAGCTTCTTTGTAACCATCTGACCTTCCCCTCACCCTCTTGGGATACCTGACCCTTCCTGCACCTGCTTCAGGAAAAGACTGATTCTTCAACTTGCCAATGAAAAAAGAGCTGAGAATTTCCCCTCACCTGCTCCATTCACTTCCCTGGTTTCTCTTTTCTTTTAAATTTATTACCATTTCTGTCCAATCAATCAACATGCATTTATTACAGCTGCCATGTAGCAGATCCGGAGCAATGCGTGGAAGAAGAAAAACATAAAAACAAACAAATCATTGCCCTCAAAGAGCTGACATTCTATAGGGAGAAAAATCATATATTTAAAAATTGTTTTTGACACAAAAATAGATAAAAGGCCTAGATGGAGGATTCTTTTGATTGCTTTTACCAAAGATAATGGAAAATATCATCAGACTTCAAGGAGTAGTATAGTCCAGTTTCTTTCTTTCAGACAGAATTAATGGTTCTTTATATTTTTATGTATCAATAATGTGACTCTTAACCTCCAGAACTTTAGGTTTTTAACCTAACTTAACACAAAAGTTAGGGGATTAGAAGCCATGCCAATAATAGAAGAAATAACTTTTGTTGGTAGGGGAGAGGAAATATGATAATTATCTTAAAGCATCTGAAGGGATGTTAGGTAGGATAATTGAATTTTATTTGTTTGGACAAAGAGGACAGAACTTGGAGGACTGAGTTGATAAAAGAGGTCGATTTGGGTTTATCATGAGAGAACAAAAATCTTCCTAATCTTCTAAGAAAAAAAAAAAATGGAATGACCGAACTTGGGAAGTCATGAGTCTATCATCATTGGGAAATATTGAATGTAAGATGGATGAATATTATCTAGATATGGAGGATTCTTGTTTAATTAAGTATTGAACTACATTGCCATCATCTCCTATTATGAGATTTTAGGATTCCTAAGTAAGAGAACTGAGGCTTTATCAAATACATAGGTAGTAGGTATTATAATCTGGACTAAAATCCAGGCATTCTAATTTTTTAAAAATTATTTTTAAAACTAAAATTTTTACATTTTGAGTTCCAAATTCTCTCCCTCCCTCCAGCTTCTTCCCCACTCATTGAAAAGGCAAGCACAATTTCATCAATTATATATGTGAAGTCATACAAAAGCATTTCCATATTATCCGTGCTGTTAAAAAAAATGTGAAAAAGTATGCTTTAATCTGCACTTATAGTTCATTAATTCTCTCTCAGGAGGTGCACAGCATTTTTCATCATGAGTCTTTTAGAATTGTTTTGGATTATTATCTCAGGATAGCTAAATCTTTCATAGTTGATCATCCTTATAATACTGCTGTTACTATATACAATGTTCTCCCGGTTTTGCTCACTTTATTTTGTATTAATTAGACCATCCTGTTCATCATTTCTTACAGCACAATAGTATACCATCATAATAGTTTGACACAACATGTTTAGTTATTGCTCAATTAATGAATATCCCCTCAATTTCTAATTTTTTTTTTGCTACCATAAAAAGAGCTGTTATTTGTTCATATATATCTTTTAAAATACAGATCTAGTAGTGATATTCCTGGGTCCAAGGTTTTGCACAGTTTTATAGCCCTTTGGTCATAGTTTCAAGTAGTTTCCTAAAATTGTTGTCTGGTACAATTCACAATTGTACCCACAATGCATTAATGTCCTATTGTTCTTCTTTGGCATTTATCATTTTTCTTTCTTTCATGTCAACCCAATTGGATAGATGTGAAATGGTATCTCAGAATTGTTTTAATTTTAATTTTTCAAATAAATAGTGATTTAGAACATTTTGATAATTTTGATTTCTTCTGAAAATAGTCTGTTTATATTTCTTGAACATTTGTCAGTTGGGAAATGGCTCATATTTTCATAAACTTTACTTAGTTCTCTAAGTATTTGAGAAATGAGGGCTTTATCAGAGAAACTGAGTGTAAATTTTCTCCCTAGTTTCCTGCTTTCCTTCTAATTTTGGTTGCATTGCTTTTGTTTGTGCAAAAATAATATTCTGACTTGTAAATGCTTTTAAAATTCATAACTACAAATAATTAGAGGTACCAAGTCCTTATCTGAGCAGGAATTCTTTCAATATATCCCTAATGAGTGGTTTATCTAAATTTTACTTAAAGTGTCTGGTGATAAGAAACTCACTGACAGCCAAGATACCTCATTCCATTCTTGTAGCTTTCTAATTGGGAAAGTTTAAACTTTTTTTTTTTTTTAATTTGAAAAATTCTGAATTTTTAACATTGAAAAAAATTAACTGAAATTTGCTTCTCTGCTACATCTGCTACAAAAAAGTATAATTTCTCTTAATTAATCAATCAGTTTGTTAATAAACATTTATCAATAAATATCTATTATATCATTGGTGCTGTGCCTAAATTACATTTGTTGTTTGCTTGTTTTTTTTGTTTTCCTTTCATACTATTGCACTGTATTATTATAACCATCATCTTTTAATGAGGATCAACTGAAATAGAATTTGAAGGCATAATTAAGTGAAACTGTCTGTCTAAAATAATGATTATTAGTTTTGCAAAGGTGTAGTTATTTGGCATTGGATGGTCATTTTAGCCCTAGTAGTCTGGAACCTTGTATTCTTGTATTCAAACTTAATTTTGATGCCTTTTATTATTATCTTCATTTTTATTTTGTAGTCATTTTGCATATCCATTTTCTGGTTCTTTCTTTACCCTGACTCAGTTCATAAAAGTCTTCTCATGTGTCCTTTAAGTCTTCACATGATTATGTACTTAGAGCTGGAAGGGATCACTACTTTCTTTCATTTTACAGATGAGGAAACTGGGGGTCTTTATGTTATATGATATATCCAAGATCACACAGTAAAAAGCATTACAGTAGGATTTTAATCTGGATCATTTTTCACTACATACTGCTGCCTCTGAATTAAATGAATGAACGGAATTAACCATGAATTTATTATTGATTTTATCAAAAGCAATATATCTCTTTTCTATTCATTTTCTGATAATTTTTTCTTTCCTTAATGTTAAACAGAAAGAAGAGGAGATTCTGGTGTTCTCTATGATTTTGTCCAGCTGAATTATTTCAGAAAATGTTTTGAAAAAGTATTGAAAAATCTAATGGGGAAGAGAAGAATCAGTTGGAACACTTTATGTAAATACTCTTCAAGTATTTGATGGATTGTCATGAAGAAGAGAGATTAAGCTGGTTTTGCTTGAACATAGAGAGACCTAAGAACAGAGAAACGTGTGAAGCAATATTTCCTTATAATTGGGAGCTCTTCCAAAGTAGAATAAGATGCTTTGAAAGAAGGAATTACCTAGCAAACTCCTCTTTCATCAGAAATGTTAGATTTATTGATTACCTAAAGTTTAACCATGTGTTGGAATCTACACTTGACTTTCTGGGAAAAGAGAAAGTGGAACACAAAGCCCATAGTTCTAAAATGGTCCTTGTTTTAACTCAACTTTGTTCATCTCTTCCCAAAGGAAAGTATAGGCACTCAATTTTAGATAAACTCTCCCAGTTTTATTTCCAAAGGCAAAAGAAGGGCAGTTCTAGCAGCTGGATGGCTTCCCACCTCCATTCTGTCCTTGGAGACATGAGGCCCATTAAAAAGAGCCCACAGATTCCATGTCAACAGATGTATCTCACATTTATTCAGGGTACAATGAATAAGATGACTCACTGTACTGCTAATGCAATCTTTTTTATTTAGAAATTATATCTTAAGTTTGTACAGACAAAAGAGATTAATCAAGCTATTTTCGGGACAGAGGAAGAAGCTGGTGAATGTATGACTAGCACTATATAGGTGACATTTGACTTAGAATTCTCTTAGAAGCCATCAGCTAGAAGGCATTTTTGAAGTCATTTAGCCCAAGCTGTACCTTGAGCAAGAAGCCTTTCTAATGCATCTGGGCTTCTTGTGAAGAGTTTTTATGGGACAGGAAACTCAGTCTTAGTCTATTCCATTTTGAGACAGCTCTAATGGATGTTAGGAAATGTTTCCTATTATTGAAATTAAATCTGCTTCCCTACAATTTCCACCTACAGCTTCTGGTTTTGTTTTCTTGGTTCAACCATAAGAAGTTTAATTGTTCTTCCATGTGATAACTTTTCAACTCCTTAGAGTAGGAAGACAGTATGCTATAATGGAAAAAGAAAGATAGAATCAGATTTTGGATTTGGAATAAGCAGACTTAAGTTCAAATCCACAGTTTCTCTCTTGCTACCCAAAGACTTTTGGACAAATAACTTAATTTTCTTGAGCCTCAGTTCCCTCATCTTTGAAATTAGGAGGTTAGACTAGACCTCTGATGTTTCTTTCAAAACTGGTTTTATGATCCTCAAAATGGCTAACATCGTTCCTTCCCCAAGACTTCTCTCCACATGGAATATCCCCAAATCTTTCAACAAATTTTTTTAGGGTTTTGGTTTAAATACTCTTCACCATCTTTATAGCCCTATATGCTGTTAGGCTGCTCAGTATCATACCCCTTCCATGACACCTAATATGTATAATATATTTCCATTGTAACCTGAAAAAGGCAGAGATGGACTTGAGTTAGTGAATCTTAGAATAACTGGGAAATTTGTGTTTAATTTTGGTGATTTGAACTGTGGGCTAGTCTAGGGCTGCTGATTGCCAGAATATGAGGAGAACAATTTATTAATTATCTTTTAGGATACCACAAAAGCACTTCCATGTGGTTTAAATGTGGATTAAATTGACACAGCTATGACTTTATTATAATACTGCGTGTTTTAAAATTTTGGGCTCCTAAGCAAAAAAAATCAGTAATAAAATGTTTTAGTGATAAAATTTTAACTAAGAAGTAAAAAAATTTAAAAAATTAAAAAAAACACACATAAAAGATGTTATAATTACAACAACCTCATAGGGGTGGGTAGTACAAACAATACTATTCTGATTTTGACAGATTGGGAAGTTGAGACTCAGAGATGTTTTAAATGCCTTGACCAGAGGTCACAAATATACTAATTGAGAGGATCTGATATTGAATACAGACTTTTAGCTTTGAGACCACTGCTGTTCCATATGATAGAGTTGTACTTTCCCAAGTAGTTCAATAGACCCTTTCCTTACTCCTTTTATAGACACAAAAGTGCAATGATATAGTGAAAAGTTCATTGGTTCTAGGGCTAGATGACATGGATTAATGTCATGATTACTATCAGTGGGAGCCTGGACAAATATTTAACTTGGTCTCAGTTTCCTCATCTGGAAAAAAAAGATGGATTGTGCTAGAGGACTACTGAGATCCTTTTTTTTTTTTTTTTTGGCGTATGATTTGATGGTTTCTCTTTCCCTTCCCCTTCCTTTTAATTTTCCCCTTCTTCATCCCTGTCACTTTATGATGAGGAAATTTAAACAGAGAAATTAAGTAAATTTCCCATATTTAAACACACTTAGTAAGGGATATACGTAGGATTTGAACACAGATGACTAATTCAGTGTTCACAACTGACAGAGCTCTGTCTGATATGTGTGTGTGTGTGTGTGTGTGTGTGTGTGTGTGTGTGTGTGTGTGTGTGTATGTGTGTAAAACATGACTGAAGACTTTTAGGAAATTCCAGTCAGTTTAGCAAAACTAAAAAAACAAAACAAAAGCAAAACAAAAAAACCAAAAACCTGGGAATTACTCAGTATCTGTAATGTTTCATTTCCATGCTACTTCACTCCAACCCCAAGCAAAGAATGCAGTGAGATTAATTTTCTTCCTTTTCTTTGCCAAGTGTCGTCATTATAATCACATAACATTTGGTTTCTTTTTGTTAATTTTCCTTCGCATTTAAATTATCATTATGTAGTTTTCCTGTTCCTGCTTCCTTCACTTTTTTTTTTAATTCATTAAAATTTTCCCAGGATCTTGTATCTTTCATATCCATCATTTCTTATGGTAATATTTCTTCTGAATCTATCCATGGATAGACTGGACAGAGCTGGACATGGATCTGTGAACCTCTTTGACTGAATACTCTCCTTAGTCAATGTTAATTCTCACCCTTGTGATTTTTGTCCTTACCCTCCAATAAATCCCTCTAGAGGTCTTCTCTTACACCTTTTAATATTCCATTGGCATCCATTGAGTGCGTAATCTATCCATCTGTTATGTCTCACCTTTGCTACACGACTGGCCTTTTTCTGATCAGACATTCCCTTGAGGATATCTTTTAAGTCACTTCTTGCATTCAAATAAGCATTGGAAATTTACTGCAGTCCGGTAATATTCACCATGCATGTCTCCATTGTCCTGTGGGAGACTTGAAATTTTGATCTTTTGGAAACTTCAGAATACCTTATCTGCAGGTAGGTATTACTAGAACAATGTTGGTGATTTTTTTAAAAAGTGGATTTTTATATTAAAGACTGCTAGTATTATAGAAAGTACTATTTGTTTTTCCAGAATTTGATCTGACTAGATTTGTTTTCTCCTCTCTTGTTTTACTTTCCACTTGTGTTTCCTGCCTAAGATGCATATTATAAGATGTAGAGTGGCATTCTGGGTATGCTTAAGCATATCTTAATGTGTTAAAGAAAAATTTGGTATTTTATGCCTTAGTGTTTAAGTGTGTTTTTCAAATTAAATTTAATTCTTAAATCATGCTTCAATTTGTCATTTTCCCTGGAAACATCAGGATCTGTCACATTTAGATCTCTTCAGAAAAGTCCTTTGCTACTGTGTAAGCACCCATCTAATATAGCAATACCAGATAAAAAAAATAATAAGGGATGTTTAGTTTAATCAAAAATTTGAAGCACAAGAAACTATAAGCAGTCAAAACAACTCTACTGCCCTTTTTGGAGGGTCTCTACCTCCCTCATAGGCCTAAAGAGTATTCCAAACTTTTAGTCCCATCTTGGCTCTCTCCTTGCCTCAGTTTCCTAGTTTCAAGGGGAAAGAGCATGAAGTTGGCCAATCAAGCCTCTCTTCCCTTGGGCATTTATAAAGTTCTTCATGCTTCAGCATTCCCTGGAAGTTTAGCTACTCCTGGCTCCCTCCTCAGAAGGGGAAAAAAATTCAGGATCATTCGGGAATTGACTCCCTTCCCGGAAATTTTAGTCTGCATAACTCACAGTAACAATAAGGCAAGTAATAGTGATTTCAAACTCAAACAGAATTTCTGCAGGTACATATTGTCTTGGAAATTATCTCTTATGTCTTATTATATTTTGAAATTTATTGGGTTAAATGTTTCCCAATAACATTTTAATTTGGTTTATTGAGGTGATTTGGTTCAGAATTTAACACTTCTGCTTAGGATTCTGAACAACAGCTCTTGTTTGGTCCAAGAATTCCTCTGTCTCTGTCATTCCAGGCTTGGCTGACCTAGTCCCTTGTCACTCTGCTCTTCTTCCATCTACTGCTACCTGGATCCTTGTAGTTGCTTGGTGGATCTTTCCCTTTCCCTTCCCCTTCTCCTTCCTTTTCCCCTTCCCCTTCTCTTCCTTTCTCTCTTCTTTGTCTATTCTCTTTTTTTATCTGTCTATCTGTCTTTCTCTCTTCTGTTTCCTAATTTTATCTTCTCTATTTCTACCTGTTTGTTTCTGTCAGTCTCTTTATCTTCATTTCTGTGTCTGTATGTCTCTATACCCGTCCCTCTGCTTCCCTTCTCTCTCTTTTCTGTTTCTCTCTTGTCTCTTTTCTTTTTCTCTGCTTCTGTCTCTTTATCCCTATCTCTCTGTCTGCCTCTTTTCTCTTCTGTTCTTTCTTCATCCTTTCTCTCTTTTCTATTCTTTTTTCTCTTCCTTCTTGCTCTTCTATTCTGTGTCTATTTCTGTTCTCCTTTCCAATTCAAAATTGAATTGTTTTTCTGATTCTTATGCCTCACCAAGAATAGGGTTTATAATCATCAAGGCAGTGTATCTAAAAGGAGTTAAAAATGTAAGATTCAGAGTATTATAGATGTCACAAGCGTACTGGAACAAAAGCCATCACATCCAAACGTATACTTCGATAAGTCAGGTTTTATCATATGACTTCCTTGTTCAAAATTTTTCTTTAGTGCCTTCCTATTACCTCTATGATAATATATAAATCCTTTGGTCAACCTCTGGAATCCTTCCTAGCCTGTTTATACATTATTCCCCTTAGTTGTTCTGCCTTCTAGCCAATGGCAACTAGATGGCACAGCAGATAGAGCTCTGTATGTGAAAGTCAGTAAGGCTTGAATTCAAATCCAACCTCAGATACTTACTAGCTCTGTGTTCCTGGGCAAGTTATTTAATATCTGTTTGCCTCAGTTTCCTCATCTGTAAAATGAGCTGGAAAAAGAAATAGAGAACTACTCCAGTATTTTTGCCAAGAAAGCCCTAAATGGAATCATGGAGAGTTGGACATTACTGAAATGACTGGACTAATATCTCCAGCCAAATGGACCTTCTTGCTGTTCTCTGGGTATAACGTACAATTTCATAGCTCTGTAGCTTACAAATGATATAGCCCTAGCCTAAAATATTTTCCTTCTTTATTACTAATTCTTGGAAATTCAAGCTTTCTTCAAGGTTCTTATTCTTAAAAGCCCTTCCTATTTCTGCCAATTTTTAGTGCCACTCCCCGCCAAAAAATCCACTTTGTATTTATTTTTTTTAAATATGCAAACATAAATATATCCATGATATATTTATAAATATATTTTGTATAGAAATTAAATTTTTATTATATATTATTCATATTTTATATATTTATATATCACTTTATTTTATAAATTTGTTTCTCTTTGAACTTGTAACTAATAGTAAAACATAAGCTCTTTGAAGAGAAAACTGTCTAGCACAATATCTATCATATAATACGCACTAAATACATTTGTTTTTTCCTTTGATTACTTAATATATACCAGTTTTTCAGAGCTCCTGTGGAGTGAAAACTTGCTTCTACTTCCTTCTTCCCCAACAGCAAAGTACAAATCTTGAAAATTTTTGTACATTCCATCAGACAAATGATCTTCTATGTTCAGGGTTAGCCTGACCCAGCCCAAGGTCCTTTCACATAATACTGACAAATGACAAAGGAATTGGAAAATTACACAATTCTTTTCTGAGAGATTTCAGTCTTTTTTAGAGAATTATAACCCTTTAGCCAATAGTACTCAAATCCTTCTTATTTGCAGGAAATCAGTATATCCTTGAGTTTTCCATGGCTTTCCTTGCCAATTCTAAGTATTAAGGCCTATTTATCGAGGGAAGGGAGTCAATTATAGTCTGTCCAGACAAATTCTGGCTTCTCTGTTGAGACTATCAGCAAGAGCCTAGCGGAAACTGAGTCAAGACCACCCACTCATTTCACACTGTCCAGTAAATAGGAAATAATGATGTGATGATCAGTAGTGACCCAGAGGAAAATGGATGCATGTAGTGACTTATTATTTAACCATACAGCTTTGGTATATAAACATCTTTGAATTTTCAGTTTCAAGTTTCTGGAAAAGCACTGCTTAGAACAGCTTTAAAGTATTACTGCTAAATTTTATAGAAAATGGGTACATTTAAAACAAGCAAATTATTTAAAATTTTTTTTGTTTTAAAAATATATTTTATTTCCTTTTTTTTTTTTAAATTACCTACTTCTCCAAAGTTAACTCTCCTAATTCTTCCTTCTAGAGAACATTTCATGCCAAGATATTGAAAAATTCCGACAGCATGTTCATTGTCCCAAGTTGATAATCCCCCACCTCTGTAAAAATGTGTGTGTGGGAGATGCCTTCATATATCTCAACTTTGTGGTCAAGCTTAATCATTATAATTCAGAAGGATTCATTTTCAATTTTTTTTTAAAGAAATGAACCTTCCCCTCCTTTTCTTGACATTCAAATATTAAAATAAATCAATGAATAAAATGCCACCTTTATTATGAAAATAACTCTGTTCACGACCATTTCTGGGCTTCGTTTTAATTACCCACCAACTTAGAGCCTCTAATTGTGCCGTATGGGGTGAGAATGCTACCATCTGTAGGTTTTGTGATGCGTTGAGGGGGAGGCTGCTAAGGACTCTGATTTGCTGAGGATGAGAAAATCCTGCTTTGGATTCATTGCTTTGTAATCACTAAGAGGCATTTCTCCTGGACCAGACCTCACAGAAGTACTCAGACTGGCCCAAAAAATCCCACCAGACTCCTTGAAGGAACACTCTCTTATATTTAAAGGAGTTACTAGCCATTGAGTACCACTGACATTCTGCAAACATATTTCTTTTCTGGGACCTGTCAAGATGGTCTCAGAGATTACCACTGAGGCTATCCTGGATTCGTTTGGGGCTTTAATTTCATTTCCAAATACTTTCCATCTGTCTTCTCATTTTATCCTAATGAAAATCCTGCCAAATAAGTAGGCCTGGATGAGGGAAAATATAAAGTATTTTGTTCAGTTCTAGCCACGTTAGAGGAAAGAAACTTGCAAACTGCAGTGATGAGGGATGATTAGGGAACAGGAGAAGATCTTGAAAGAATGAGGAGAGGAAGGAAGCCTTGGGAAGTATATGATAGCTCTTTTCAACTATCTGAAAGAGTTTCATAAAGAAAAGGGATTAATCTTAGACACCTGTTTGAGCTCTAGCACCATGTGATTGATTGCTTACTAAACATCTCCCAGTAAATCCAGGACTCTTCTCAAACTTAACTTGTCTAAAATGATAAATGGCATTTATATTGTAATTGTAAATTTGCTAATCACTTTACATATATTATTTCAATTCTTCCTGGGAAATAGCTTTTACAAGTGTTACCTCCGTTTTTCAGATGAGGAAATAGAGGCACAAAGAGGCTGATTTTTCCAGAGTTCTTGTAGGTATCAGAAATTGGATTTGTTTGAACCCAAGGCCATTATTCCATCTACTACATTATGTGTACTGCCTCACTTTACTCCTAATACCTCTCTTCCTAACTTTCCTAGTTTTGATTTGGGTTTCATTGGCCTTCTAGTCACCCATGTTCAAAACTTTGGAGTCATCCTTGAATTTTTATTCTCACTCATCCCTCCCAGCTCATTAATGATTCTTGCTGATTCTCTCTCTCTAACATGTCTTACATCCATCACCTTCTTGCTACTCATATCCAATCCCTTTTTGGGTGTCTTCTTGCACTATTGCAGTGTCCCCCTAATTGCAATAATCTTAGTGTTATCTCAATTTCCATACATTCATAGTAGCTGCCAAACTGAAATTCCTGAGACACAGGCTTGAACTTGTCATTCCCCTACTCGATGATCCCCAACAGACCCTTATTATCACTAGTAAAAATAAATAAATAAATAAATAAATAAAAACTACTCTTTTGTCACTTGTTCCAACCATCCTTTCCAGGTTTATTCATATCTCTCTCTTTCACACAGCCTTCGTTTTAGCCTTTACAGACAACATTCCACCTTCTATTTGTATATCTTTGGACAGTCTCGGAATTCACACGCTCCTCAGAGCCACCTTTTAAGTATCCCTAGCTCAAGTGTTTCCTCCTATATGAAATCTTCATTGAATTCCAATTTGCTTATATGTGTATATATTTTTTCCCATGATAAACTGTAGACTCCCAGAGGGTTTCATTTTTGAGTCCCCAGTGACTGGAGAATAGTAGTTATTTAATAAATGCTTTCTGGGTGATTGACTTATTCTGCTGGGCTTATGCTTATAAATCTAGAAAAAAATAAAGTTCTGTCCTGTTGTGTGAACTGAAGTAGGGACTGTAAAAAAATCTTTGTATCTCCAATAGCTATTACCATACATAGTGGATAGATAATATTAATTTGAAATAATTTAATCTGGGACAGGGAGGTAGAAGATGCAGAGAGCTGGACTTTAGCTTAATGTTCAAGAAAAATTTCATAATAATTAATATTGTCCAAAAATTGAATGGATTCTTCAGGAAATGGAAGAAGCCCCACATAATAAGTCATCAAGTAGAGATTGAATGATTATTTGTGGAATAAATTGAAAAAGGAATTTTTTCTTAGGTATAAGTTGGGCTAGGTGACTTATGGGGTCTCTTCTAACTCTGAGAGTGTGATTCTGAAATAAATATTGCTTTAACTCCATTTTGTAGATAAGGGGCCTGGGACCCTGGACCTTTTTTTTTTTTTAATATTTTCTTTTTAATTTAAGAAATAAAACAAATATTTCCATACATTGTAGAATTATTTTAAAAAAAGATGATTGCATTTAAATTGTAAATCTATTCTAAACAATTTGCTATTACTTTTAAGTAATTTCCCCTCCTTTTTTCTTCCCTTTTCCTCTTTAGCCCCCTTACCCTAGAGATGACTAGAGATCATACCTTATCTCTATTTATCAGTTCTTTCTCTGGATGCAGACAATTATCCTTCATAGATGCTTTGATAGTTAAGCTTTTATCTCATCTTTCCTGGACCAAGGCTGTCATATTTCTGGGATACATCCATATGATGTTGCCTGACTTCTGGCCCACCTTCACCTCCTATTAGAACTTAAGACTCCCATCCTTGGGATCCTTCACCTTTGCTCCTCCACCCTTACTTTCCAATATTCAGTCCCCAATGTATTTCTTTCCTAAATTAAAATATAAGAACCTTGAGGTCAAGGACTGTCTCACTTTTATATTTATATCTTTAGCAATTAATTAATGCTTGACACATAGCAAATGCATAATAAATTGTTTTAAAATTAATTCAAGTTGCCATGTGCAAAAAATGATATTGTATTTAACAGCTGGACCTAGAGCCCAAGTCTTTTTTCCTAGTGTTCTCTCTCTCTCTCTCTCTCTCTCTCTCTCTCTCTCTCTCTCTCTCTCTCTCTCTCTCTCTCTCTCCCTCCCCCCCCCCTCTCTCTCTCTGTCTCTGTCTGTCTGTCTGTCTGTCTCTCTCTTTCTCTCTCTCTCTGTCTCTCTCTCTCTCTTTCTCTGTCTTTCTCTCTGTCTCTGTCTCTCTCTCTCTCTGTCTCTCTCTCTTTCTCTGTCTCTCTCTCTTTCTCTGTCTCTCTCTGTCTCTGTCTCTTTCTCTCTCTGTCTCTCTGTGTCTCTGTCTCTGTCTCTGTCTCTGTCTCTGTCTCTCTCTCTGTCTCTCTCTCTGTCTCTCTCTCTGTCTCTCTGTCTCTCTCTCTCTCTTTCTCTCTCTCTCTCTCATTCTCTGTCTCTCTACCTCTGTGTCTCTCTTGTCTGTGTCTGCTGTCACTCTCTGTCTTTTTATTTGTGTGTCTTTCTAGTCTTTCTCTCTCTGTCTCTCTCTCTGTCTCTCTCTGTCTCTGTCTCTCTCTCTCTCTGTCTCTCTCTCTTTATCTGTCTCTCTCTCTGTCTCTCTCTCTGTCTCTCTCTCTGTCTCTCTCTGTCTCTGTCTCTCTGTCTCTCTCTCTCTCTCTCTCTCTCTCTCTCTCTCTCTCTCTCTGTCTCTCTCTCTCGTTCTCTGTCTCTCTACCTCTGTGTCTCTCTTGTCTGTGTCTGCTGTCACTCTCTGTCTTTTTATTTCTGTGTCTTTCTAGTCTTTCTGTCTCTGTCTCTGTTTCAAGCAGATTATGTACTGTACTTTCAGATATCAGCTATTTTTTTTAGTTTGTACTTTCAGTGCTTTATGGTGCCTGGAATATAGTGGGTGCTGAATAATCATCCTCATCTCTAGCATTTATGTAGCATTTTAAAGTTCATGAAGCTCTTGTCCCAATGTTTGGGAAATGATTGATTTCATTAGGGAGGACACTTATTCCATAGATGTTGATGGCAACTACTCCATCCGTCTCAATAGATAAAATGAATAAAAAAATAAATATCTCAATCAGCAAGCATCTATTAAGTCCCTACTATGTACCAAGGCCTCTTGTGGACAGAAAAAAAAAGTATCACCGTGGTGATAATTTTTACTGGCTAGGACTTACGGAACTTAACTAGGCTGTTCCTTAGAAGAATGCAATTGCTTATCTTGGCCATTTGCCCAAGCTTGCTCTCTCCTGCCATTTTTTTTTTTTTTACCATAATATGACATAAGAACAATATGGTAGTGAATAACATTATTACCATTATCATGATTATTGTTAAATAATTGGTCAACTCTATATTTATAGTCATTAGGTCTCACTATCCAATGGTATCTATTTAGTAATTCTCAAACCCCTTAGAGGTTTTTTTTGACAATATACGGTTTAAGAGGTTTATGCTAAAAAAAAATTCTCAATGATACCTTAGGCAGTAAATAACTGTGAAGAATATTATAAATAGTATATTAGATTATCCTGAGGAGTCACAGCATTTTTTTGATTATTGTTGAAAAGAGTTTACACAACAAACAAAAATGGCAGCGGAATGACAAAAACCATTGGAAACCTGTGCTTTGATCTTTAAATAACAAATGCAACATTCTATAATGGAAAGAATGCTGGAGACCCAAGATCTGGATTCGAATCATGTCTCTGATACTTTCTGATCATATGACCTTGAGGGAAACCATTTAAGTTATTTGAGCCTCTATATATCTGTTAAATGGGTATATTTGTACTGTATACTTCATAAGGTTGTTGGGAAGATCAGGTGAGTCCATAGGAAGGTTTCTAACTACCTGGAAAGTTCTCTCTGAAGATAAACCATCCTAGATCTAGAGTTGTAAGGGACCACAGGGGTTGGTCCAATTCCTAATTTTACAAATGACCACACTTTTCCAGATCACATTAGTGATAAGCATCAGATGAGGGATTTGAATTCACATCTCTGTGACTTAATATTCCTTTAAGTTTTCACTGACTCGATACCAATGACCGGATACTGGCATATGTTTATTCAATGGGGTCTGTTTGACTGTTTATATTGTATTATCTTTGAAAAGCATTGATTTGTTTTAGGAAGATTCATCTTCATTAGATCACAAGCTCCTTGAGGGCACATGCTGTCTTTCTTTTTCTTATTTTTATCCCCAGGAATTAGTGTAGTGCTTAACATATATTTATTTAAAAATATTTATTGAATTGAAATACATTGAAATCATTTGAAGGAAAGATCACTTGGGCTGATCTTCATTAGACGAGACAGTATCCATAGTGATCTCCATGTAGATGAAATTATAACCCTGTAGACACCCAATTAAAAATTGTTCAGCCTAATATAATCGAAACCACTATTTTGAGTCATATTTTCATTTTTTCTTCTGGTGCTGGTCATCTGTCAATCAAGTAATTTTTGCAGCAAAAAATCAATGATAGTTTTCACAAATATAGACCTACAGTTAGGGCAGAAATTCTTCATTGAATTGTTTTTCCAGAAATGATCCCTAATCACTTATTAAGCGCCAGTTTGAGATGATATGAATAGCAGCTTTGTACAGTGGATAGAAAGCTAGTCTTGGAGACAGGAAGACGTGGATTGAAATCCTTTCTTTGACAAATATTGTTTGTATACCTCTGGGAAAGTCCTTAATTTCCTAATGCCACTGGACAGCTTTCTAAATCTCTAGTTCCCAGGGAGTAGCTGATCTGCATTAGAGGAGAAAGTTTTCATAGTCTCCATGTAGCTGAAATCCCAGCCTTGTAGATACACATTTAAAAATTGTTCAGTATTTTGCGACCAAAAGTCAGAACACTATTTTGACTCATATTTTCTATTGGTTTTAAAGTATGCAAGTATTGATAAGGGTCCTGGATTTAGAGAGCCTAAAAGACAGATTCAAGTCTTACCAAGGACTGTCCTATTTGATTTCCTTTATCTATAAAGTAAAACTAGATAATACTTTCAGATCTTACCTAATAAGATTTTGGGGGAAGATTGATGAGAGAAGTGGTTGAGTGAGATGATATAAATGAAATGTTGCGTGAACTTTGAAGCTCTATGCAAAATGCCAATTATTCTTAATAAGTAACATCCTCCCACCAAAAAAAAAAAAAAAATGGTTCATAGATGTTAAGTATACCTTGCTTTTGGAATGCAGATTATTGGGTAAAACCAGAAAATGAGCAAGCTGGGACATCTTGCTTTGGAAGGCAAGTTTAGACTATGAGGCCTTAATTTTTGGTATCTGTGGTATCTGAGGTGTATTTCCCATGAAATTCACTGAGAAATAACATGATATTTTCAGTCAGTAGTCTGTTTATGTGGAGGGATATATGTCCCTAGGTCTTACACAGAAGATTCAGAGTAATAGTGTGTCCTTTCTTATAAGTGATTTCCAAGGCTAAGGCAAGACTGTGTTTTAGGGGAATAAATATCCACATTTGGCATGTTATGGCAGTAGCATGGGATCATATTATGAAAAATCCTAAATGTTAGTCAGTTAGCACGACTGGAAATAGAGAGTTCAAGAAGGCTCTTGAACAGGAGAGTAAAATGATGCATGTAGCCTGAAAGGAATTTGAACCTGGAAGAACCATTCTAGTCCAGGTATCTAGGTAATTTCAGCCATTCTAGTGGCACAGGAATATCCAGAGCTGGAAACTAAACTTTGAGATACATGGAAATGAACTGCACAGACCCAGGAATATAAAGTCAAAGATGAGTCTATTTAGAGGCAAGAAAGCCAGAAGTCATTTTAAGATTCAAGTTATTAATCAGAGTCAATTCCCTTTTCTCTTTGAGATTCCATGGAGGCAGGTCTAACCAATGGGCTTATGCCCACTTTGAAAAGCAATGGGTCCTGGTATGGGTACAGTTTATATGCCTTGAAGAGTAGGTAAGCCATTTGTCACTGTCTTCTTTCCAAGTTGTCTATCAGATACTTGGGAGCCAGTATTTCTGAATATAGAAATCCCTGGGCTATTTGAATTTTAGAAGTGAACTTCCTTGTTTGGTCTGCCTGGTTTATAAGGAGAGATTATGATTTAACCTATTACAAGATGGATTGCCAATTAGAGCTAGATTGGGCTAGGAATATATTTATTTTATTTATTCATTTATTCATTCATTCATTCATCTATTTATTTATTCATTCATTCATTCATTTATCTATTTATGTATTCATTTATTTGTTTGTTTGTTTATTTATTTATTTATTTGATGAGGCAATTGGGGTTAAGTGACTTGCCCAGGTCACACAGCAAATTTGAACTCAGGTCCTCCTGACTTGAGGGCTGATGCTCTATCCACTGTACCACCAAGCTCCCCTAGGAATATATTATTACCAGTAACATCAAGTTTTGGGTGTGTGGGAGGTGAAAAAAATTAATATCTCCCAAATTTTCTTCCCAAAGGGATCTTACTTCTGAAGTCACATGAGAGAACGAGTCTAGAGTAGAGCTCAAATATTTTTCACATTCTCATCTCATTACTCCCCAACCCTATAAAGACATTGAGGAATGTCTTTAAAACAAAGGTTAGGTAGGAATGGTTCATATCTCAGGTCTTCCCCAAAAGATTTAACAGGATTCCTTCTAGAAAGGTACTCAGTGTACAAAGTCCATCAGTTATAGGACAGCTATTTACTTCATGAAAAAAAAAAAAGCTTCAAATGCCAAAGATGCCTAAAAATCAGCAAATAGTTAAATAAGAAATAGAAACCCCTAACTCTTAGTATACTCTTCTAAGAGGTTGATACTTAAAACATAAAAACATGAAGCATTTTGTGGGTTTGAAAACAGGCATTTTTGCCTTGGCTCTACATCATCTGAGAAATTCATTCAAGGTCATCATCTGGAAATGCAGATCAGAACTTCCTGAAAATAGGTATCTTCTCTTCCTCCACTCCTGGGGTTAGGAGAATTTTCTTCCAACATGTAGGACAGACAGATAGTGGAGGTTGTCTTTAATTTTAAAGTCTTTTGAGTGGGAGACTCTTCCTATTTAGTGCCCAATATTTTTTCCATCCCCTTGCCCTCATCAAGGAATCCATGGACCAACTAGCCTATGATTAAGTATGTGACCAGGGTACTGAGAGTGGTTCTATCATGGGGCCATTGAAAGGGGAGAGAGAGCATGCTCAGATCCTTTGGAAGTACTCACATATATTAGAGCACAGTGGCTTCCCTGATTTTAATGTGTGCAGGTGTCCCTTATCTGTATGTACCAACATGGTAATTACAGGACTTCCTTTTGAGCTCTATTTTTATCTTAAAAATCAGAGTCAAATAAACCGGTTCAAGACTTTGTTGAGAAATCCTTTCAGTTAAAGATATGCTAGACTTCCTCCCTAGGCAGTCACTCTTGAGTGGCGGGCAAAACCAAATGGAAAAATCCCAATGAGACACTTAAAGATCAGGAAAAAAGATTTTGTTGTTCAATCATTTTTCAGTTGGGTTCGACTCTTCATGATCCTCTTTGGGGTTTTCTTGGCAAAAACACTAGGGTGTATTAACAAAGATGGAGTCTTCCTTCTTCTATAGACCTTATAGGATATTTAAATAACCAAGCTGATCAAGAAGGAACTTCACATTTAAGATTTTATCCAAAGGAGCCTTGGTCAAGGTTAGAGAATGCCAGGAACTTTCTTATTCTGACACTTCTCTAAGCTTCAGAGCAACAAGCAAATATAAGTAGATGAACATTAATATTACTCAGATGGTAATTTTAAAAGTTGATAGTGTTGCCCCCCCCCCAACTTTCCATTTGGGGACTAATTTTACTTATTTTTTTTAAATTTTATTTATAATTTTTTTGACAGTATGTATGCATGAGTAATTTTTAAATAACATTATCCCTTGTATTCATTTTTCCAAATTATCCCCTCCCTCCCTCTACTCCCTCCCCTAGATGACAGGCAATCCCATACATTTTACATGTGTCACAATATAACCTAGATACAATATATGTGTGTAAATACCATTTTCTTGTTGCACATTAAGTATTAGCTTCCAAAGGTATAAGTAGTGCTAACAGTTTACATTCAATTCCCAGTGTTCCTTCTCTGGGTGTAGCTGTTTCTGTCCATCATTGATCAACTGGAAGTGAGTTGGATCTTCTTTATGTTGAAGATTTCCACTTCCATCAGAATACATCCTCATACAGTATTGTTGTTGAAGTGTACAGTGATCTTCTGGTTCTATTCATTTCACTCAGCATCAGTTGATGTAAGTCTCTCCAGGCCTCTCTATATTCCTCCTGCTGGTCATTTCTTACAGAGCAATAATATTCCATAACCTTCATATACCACAATTTTACTTCTTGAAGAAAATAGAAGACTTTGGAATATTTTCATCGCTTGAGTATACAATGCTCATTGATTTTCATTTTTAACATCTTAACCTTTGGAACAAAGCAAGATTTAGAGAAGTTGTTGTGAGAAGCATCGTAACATGGTGAAAAAGAGCGTTAGAAATGGGATCAGAGAACTTCTTTCAAATACCAGCTCTGTTACTGCCTGTCTAACCTTTGGGCAGTCATTAAAATTCTCTGAGCTTCAGGTAGGTTTAGAGTACAAAATTACCTTAGAAATCATTGAGATGAAAGACTTCATTTTGTAGATGATAACATTCTGGTGATTTGCTTTAAGTAACACAAGTAGTAAACAGATGAACCTAGTACCCCTGATTCCACATTGAGCACACATTTTAGAGAAAGGTATGGACTACATGACATGTGGGGTTCCTTCTAGATATAATTCTGTGATCCTAAGAGATATCACAAGTATGGCATTTCTATGATTAGAAAGTGATTTTTCTAGGATCACAGAATAAAGGCAGAAAGGGATCTTAGAGGATATAAAATCGAATCCCTTCATTATAGAGATGACTCAGAGAAATTGTGACTTGTTCAAGGTCAAATCAATGACAGGATGGTAACCCAGGCCTTCCTGACTTCTCATCTGTAAAATGAGCTGAAGGAGGAAATGGCAAACCATTCTAGTGCCAAGAAAACCCCCTAATGGGGTCACAAAGAGTTGGACATGACTGAAGGACTGACAACAAGAACAATTGAACTGTGATTTTAATTGCAGCCTTCTCTATTCTGCTCTACAGGTTTCTCAGGCGGATTGACCTTTCACTCCATAGGTAGAGATGAAGCAAGAGAGGAGCGATAATCATTTGTCTGTGGTCATAGAATTAGAGATCTACACTTGGAAGAGGTCATTAACTCAACTCCTTTATTTTAAAATCGAAGAAACTGGAACAGGGAAGAGCAGAGGGTCACAAATATAGAATTAGAAAAGAACTCGGAGGTTGCCAAATACAGGATAGTAGAGTGAGTTGTTGTACTTGGAGTAACAAAGATCCAGATTCAGTTACTGCCTCTTATACTTACGAGATGCATTCCCCTTGCCCTATGTAGTCCTCGGTTTCCCCATTTGTGAAATGAGGGATTTGGGCTTGAAGACCTTGGGGTCCATTTCATAGATGTTTCACAGAAAGTCACACAACTTGTAAATGAGTACAGTCAAAACCAGGTTCCTTGGTTTCTAAAGTTCTTTCCACTATACCATGGGGACTTCTTTTTTAGTCAGAAGTACAGAAGGATTAGGAAAAGTCAGCATTACCTTAGAGCTAATTAGGTGATAGAGTGCCCGGTTTGGAGTCAGGAAGATCTACTTTAAATTCAGCCTTAGACTAGCTGAGTCACTAGCAAGCCACTTAACTTCTAAGTGCCTCAGTTTCTCCACAGATGAGTTTCTCACAAATGAGACTAATAATAGCCCTCACCTCCCAACATTTTTGTGAAGATCAAATGAGAAGACATCTGTTCAGGTCCTAGCACAGAATAGGTATTTAATAGCAGCTTATTTTCTTCCTTCCTTTTTTATATTAAATATTATATTAAATATGTAACCTAATATAGCTGAAGGTTAAATGGTCAGAGGTTAAATGGCTTGCTTGTGGCCATCAAGTCAGCAAATCTCAGGGGCAAGATTTCTTTCTTTATAAAGCATGTTACCTAAATCATCTTATTTGATCCTCCCACACATAGGAAGTAGCATCATCTCCATTTAGAGATGAAAGCCCTGAACACCTTTAGTCCTTCAAAGGAAAAGTGGCCTGTCCAAAGCCATGCAATGAGTAAATAACTCAAACCCAGCTCTGCTGACTCAAAACCAGTCACTCTTTGTTATACTAAGATGACAGCATTTTGTGTACCTTAATACCTTTCCAGAAAGGATCCTATTAATCCTTTTTGAGAAGATCCTAGACCTGAAGCAAAATGGAGAACTGAGCCTAAATGGCTGACAAAGAACATGGTATTTTTCTGAAGATCCCCAATCTGTATTTGTTTTCCTCCCTGAAAGCTCTGTACTCCTATCCAGAATCCTTTCCCTGGGGAAGGGCTGTGAGTCAGTGTTGAAGTCAGATGTTAATGGCTAGAGCTGGCTGGACACCTGAGAATATTCCATCAGTGGGACAGCATTCTCTGTACTGAGCTACTCTGCTTGCATCCGTATTGATTTCAACTAAAGCAAGTTATCTGAATTGCTGAGCTTCCTGTTGGCTCTGTTCATTGCCCAGTGATGCAAATGGAAAGCCTGTTTCATCTCCCCCTCTCCAAGGATCTGGTTACTTACAACAGAATCAGCACAGCTGTGACATCAACAAAATCCAAATGCCAATACTAAAAGGAGGAAAGAAAAACTTTACGGGTACCATATGAGGTCATATATTTAGTACATCATCTTTTTCTTTTTTTCTTTTTTCTTTTTTTGGTAAATCAGAAACATTTGATAAAAAATATTTTTTGGTAAAAAAAAAAGGCTAACAATTATTAATCATAATGCTCTTAAGTCAAAGAATGTATAAATTTGGAATTCTCAACCAGGCTTGGTCCTCTTGAGGACACTTCCAATCTGGATTTTGTGCTATCTTCTGTGTGGGATTCATCCCCACTCCCCCATTCACTATGTCAGATTCTAAGGGGTGAGCTGATTTGTACAGAGCATATCCTGTTGGCATTTTATATATGGTTAGACAGGTTTGTGTAGGTGGTAGATGTTCTCTCATTTGACCTGCTTATCAGTGGCTTTATCTCATTATTAGATGGCTCTGCCTTCTTGCATAATTATTTACCATTTTAAAAATTTGCTAAATACTTTTCAGTACTTCAAGAAAGCAGCTTTGCTTAGTGGGTAGAATTTATTGATAAGCATTTATTAAGTAGTAATTATGTGCTAAAAAGAAAGTCAGGAGTATAAGGCTTGGGGCTAAAAAGACCTGAATTCAAATCCTGCCCAAGATACTTACAAGCTATATGTATAAGTTACTTAACTTCTAGTTTTCTCATCTGTAAAATGAGGATCATAGCATCTATGATATAAGACCATCATGAAGATTCAGTGAGTTAATATGTGGAGGCAGTTTACAAATCTTAAAGTTGTATAGAAGTGCCAGATATTATTATTGTTGTTGTTATTGTTATTATATTGATTTTCCCCATTATCCTTTCTGGGAACACTATGATACCCAACTGATGAAAATTTGACACCTGTTCAATGATTATTGTAGGTTTTTTTTCTTTCTTCTTTTCTTTTGCTTTTCCATTGTTACTAATAGGAAATGGTTGAATTGCTCAAGAAATCTTAGAATAACATGGCTTCCTTGGATAATGGGTAGGGTATCATGTTGAGGGGACAGATTAGAGAACTATAAGCAGTGGGAAAAATGATTAATAGTTTCAGTATTTTTAGATCTAATAGACTCGGGTGCTTGTATCTTCCAATATGTGGACACAAACCTTGTAGTTATTGTAAGGGTTAAAGATTTTATTTGTCCACTAAGAATGGCCATTTTGCTTTTTCCTTTTTGCTCCAAGAAAATATGTATCCTGACTCAGTATAATGAATAAGAAAACATATTTCCTGTGGGTTGAATTAACAATCTGTCTCATTCATACACATATGACTATTTTTCAAATGCAGGCAGATGCAATTATTAACAAAACACAAATTCATTGAATGCTACTAAAGCTTCCTTGCTTCCTAAGTGATGCAGTGAATAGAGGGATGGGTCTGGAGTCAAGAAAACTCTTCCTCAGTTCAAATCTGACCTCACACACTTGCTACCTATGTGATCCTGGGCAAGTCACTTAACCATGTTTGATTCAGTTTCCTCGTCTGTCAAATGAGTTGGAGAAGGAAATGGGAAACCATGCTAGTAACTTTGTGAAGAAAACCCCAAATGGGGCCATGAAGAGATGGATATGGCTAAAATAACTCACAATAACAGCAAACCTCTCTTCCTGCGTTATAGATGGGGCAAAATGGGTATAAAATATTTCATCACTGTTATATTGATCAGTTTTCCTGAACTGCTTCCTTGCTCCCCCCCTTTACTCTTTGCAATAAGGGATGACTCAATAGGTAGGGAAGAATGAGAATACATTCATCAATGAAGCTGATTCAAAAACCAACCATCTCAATGTAATTTTTAAAAAAAAAAGTTTTGATGTCTATAATAATGACTAATGATTTAAATGTAAGAGAAAAAAGATGAAACAAACCTGAATGCTGTATGACTAGGAAGATCAAACTTAATGATCAAAGGAGAGATGAAACGTATTTCCCTCTTTTATAGAAACAAGGGACCTATCTCTCTTGTCAAACTTCATTAATGTTAGTTTTTCTTATTATTTTCTTCTTTGTTACAAAGGTAACTCAATTCAAAGTCTATTTGCATAAAACTCTTCTCATTGGTTGAGCTTGATTATCCAATATATTAAGTCCATGAGCTTGGCAGGATTGGTAAGAATTTGAGAGAGAAAGAAATGTTTTTGCATTCCTTCCTGTGAAGTGCAGTTAGACAGACCCAGGTGGCCACTTATATGTATGGATATATAACACACACTCTATATCCCCTGCATAAAGGATGAGTCTCTGAGAAGGGAAGAGAGGGAGGGATATCTTAGGAAAGAAAGGTAATGTATAAAAAAAATTAAAAATTGACGATACTATAATACATACATACATATATATATATATATATTGCTGAATTCATGATAGCTTCTGACTATTATGTATTTTCTTAATGGATACTACTAATACCAACCATCATGTGAGATTACAAGAAATTTTTTTGACATTGAAAAGATTTTCTCAAGGAACACTGGGAAATGAATGTAAACTGTTATTTTTACCTTCTGAATCCAATTCTTCCTGTGCAACAAAAAATTCGGTTCTACACACATATATTGTATCTAAATTATACTGTAATATATTTAACATATATAAGACTGCTTGCCATCTGGGGGAGGGGGTTGGGGGAGGAAGGGAAAAAATCTGAATAGAAGTAAGTGCAAGGGATAATGTTGTAAAAAATTACCCATGCATATGTACTGTCCAAAAATGTTATAATTATAAAATAAAATAAAAAATTAAAAAAAAAAAAAAAGAAAAGATTTTCTCCTTTTCAATAAGGTTGAAAACTACTTCAAAGAGCTACTAGCTGCCCATATGAATTCTTGAGCATTTGGGTGATGATTCAGAAACAATGGTTGTGGAATCCTTATAGGAGGAGATTCTAGAAGTACTCAAGAGTTGAGAGAAATACTGGAGTATATATATATATATATATATATATATATATATGCTTCCTAATAGTTATTTTTCATGACTTATTGATGAAAGTGGCTTGCAAGTCCATCCTTATGGCTCTGATACCAATTTTTGATGATTTAGGCTAGTAGTTGTGGCTTTGTATTGGTGGATGTGACTTGCTAAAGATATCTGCTGATATTTTTTAAAATTAATTTTATAATTATACCTTTTTTTAACAGTACATATGCATGAGTAATTTTTTTTATAACATTATCCCTTGTATTAATTTTTCCAAATTATCCCCTCCCTCTATTCCCTCTCCCCAATGACAGGAAATCCCATACATTTTACATGTGTTACAATATAACCTAGATACAATATATGTGTGTAAATCCAATTTTCTTGTTGCACATTAATTATTAGCTTCCGGAGGTATAAGTAACCTGGGTAGATAGACAGTAGTGCTAACAATTTTCATTCACTTCCCAGTGTTCCTTCTCTGGGTGTAGTTATTTCTGTCCATCATTGATCAACTGGAAGTGAGTTGGATCTTCTTTATGTTGAAGATTTCCACTTCCATCAGAATACATCTTCATACAGTATTGTTGTTGAAGTGTATAGTGATCTTCTGGTTCTGCTCATTTCACTCAGCAACAGTTGATGTACGTCTCTCCAAGCCTCTCTATATTCCTCCTGCTGCTCATTTCTTACAGAGCAATAATATTCCATAACCTTCATATACCACAATTTACCCAACCATTCTCCAATTGATGGACATCCATTCAACTTCCAGTTTCTAGCCACTACGAAAAGGGCTGCCACAAACATTCTGGCACATACAGGTCCCTTTCCCTTCTTTAGTATTTCTTTGGGATATAAGCCCACTAGTAGCACTGCTGGATCAAAGGGTATGCACAGTTTGACAACTTTTTGGGCATAATTCCAAATTGCTCTCCAGAATGGCTGGATTCTTCCACAACTCCACCAACAATGCATCAGTGTCCCAGTTTTCCCACATCCCCTCCAACATTCATCATTATTTGTTCCTGTCATCTTAGCCAATCTGACAGGTGTGTAGTGGTATCTCAGAGTTGTCTTAATTTGCATTTCTCTGATTAATAGTGATTTGGAACACTCATGTGAGTGGATATAGTTTCAATTTCATTATCTGAGAATTGTCTGTTCATATCCTTTGACCATTTTGCTGATATTTTTAAGTCTCAGTGTCCCCCACCCTGGAAAATGAAGTGATTAGAAAGATGGTCTCTAGTCCCTACCAGCATCAGATTTATCATTTTGTGATCCCATGTTTACCTTTCTCCATATTTGGCATTTTATTCTGAGGATCTCAAATCTTCTCCACTAAATACTGAGAAAGAAGATGACCAGGATCAGGGTGATGGATCTGCCAAAATCCCAGCACTTCACATATCTTGATCCAGTGCTGAAATTAATCTGTGAATCAATAGAAAGCATCAGTTTTCTGGACTTTTAGTTTAAATTCTATTATAAGTATGGAGCTTACCTCAATCCTCACCTGTTCTCTACTTCTTAATGAGAATTAGGCTCATTTCCAGATATTGGTCAGCTCTCTATATTATGGTCAATAGCAAGAATTGGTCAAATTATTCTATAGATCTCAGGAAAGATTAAGAAGAACTTGCTCAAGTAAAATTGAACCAAGCCACATATCCTCTGTTGGACAATGGGAAGTTCTTAATTCTTTTAAAACTCTCTATCTGTGTCTTTCCCTATCTGTCCCTCCCTTTCTCTCTCTCTCCTCTTTCTTCCTCCTCCTCCTCCTCCTCCTCCTTTTCTTCTTCTTCTTCTTCTTCTTCTTCTTCTTCTTCTTCTTCTTCTTCTTCTTCTTCTTCTTCTTCTTCTTCTTCTTCTTCTTCTTCTTCTTCTTCTTCTTCTTCTTCTTTCTTCTCCTCCTCCTTCTCCTCTTCCTCCTTCTCCTTCTTCTCTTTTCCTATGTTTAATTTTTTTTTCTGTGTCTGTATCTTTGTCTGTCTCTCCTTCTCTTTCTCCCCCTCCCTCTCTCTCTCTCCATCTCCCACTCCTACCTTGCCTCCTATATTTGTCAATAGAGGAATAAAACTTGGAGTTGCTAAAGCAGACACCTGGCACACTGGTCATGTGGCCAGGCTTTACATTGTAATCAGCTCATCATGTGGCTGAAAATAGTATCATTACCCACAGTGGAGAAAATGTTAAGACTGCAGGAAGGAAGACAATACTGAGCCTGCGTTGGCAACATACACTCTGCCAACAGTGCTGCAGATGATCCCACAAATTATATACCTGGAAAAATCATACCCCACTCACATCTCTTCAATATATTGTCAGATAAAACCTACACAGTTCTCTAAGATGGGGGGATGCCACGTGAGAAGTTAGAGGACAGAACATTTTAAAGTTTTCTTGGGTCAGTAGTTTCTGATCACACACATTCTCTTGCCGAACTTCATGATCAATGATGGTAGGTCTGAGGAGTGAACACAGACTTAGAAACATAGGAAAGGAGTCTTGGGCTCTCTCTTTTTTTAAAATCCATAATGTACAAACATATTTACATAATTTTCTTGCTGCACAAGAGAAATCAGATAAAAAAAAAAGAAAGTAAATGAGTAAGAAAACAAAAGGCAAGCAAACAACAACAAAATGAGTGAGAATGTTATGTTGTGATCCACATTAAGTTTCCACACGTCTCTCTCTGGCTGTAGATAGCTCTTTTCATCACAAGATCATTGGAATTGACATCAATCATCTCATTGCTAGGAGTCACATTCATCAGAATTGATCATTGTATAATATTGATGTTGCCGGGTACAATGATCTCCTGGTTCTGCTCGTTTCACTCAGCATCAGTTCATGTAAATCTCTCCAGGCCTCTCTGTATTCCTCCTGCTGGTCATTTCTTACAGAACAATAATATTCCATAACCTTCATATACCACAATTTACCCAACCATTCTCCAACTGATGGACATCCATTCATCTTCCAGTTTTTTTCTGGGCTCTCTTTTGAACAATGAGACAGGCCTTATAAGGGTGAAGCTATATTGGAGGGTAAAGGAGTGGGTGATTACAAATTCAAATGCAGTACTAGATTGAATAAAAAGACTTAGAAAATTACGATCCCAAACAGCTAGTATTGGTCCAGGACTACTTGTCTTAGCTGTTGACTATTGTCTTTATGAGAACCAACTGAAACATACAATTACAGTTAAATTAATAAGAATAGAGACTGAATCTGTGATTTTCTTGGTTTAGGAAACTCAGTGAGGAAACTTCCTCTACCAATGCAGAATGGCACTTTTTCTGCAATTTATAATCTTAGAAAATACCCTACCAGAGGTGTCAAATGTGTGCCCAGAGTCAGATTAAAATATAATTGGGAAATATTTAGCAAAAATAAATGAAAATACAATATATAATCTGGGTAAGGTTAATTTGTGGTTTTCCAAGTCAATATGTGGCCTAAAATGGTCTATTTCTATTTGAGTTTGACAGCCCTGGTGCACCAAGAGGACTGAGAGAGAGACTTCCTCAATGTCACAATGCCAATAGCTATCAATGGCAAGATTTGATCCCCACTTTCCCAACTTCAAGATCAGCCCATCATCATCATCATCACCACCAACCACCACCACTGTCATCATTACAATTTATATATAGCCCTTTACATGTGTTATCTTATTTGATCCTCAAAACAACTCTGAGTGGTATATGTCATTATTAATCCCATTTTATAGATAAGGCAACTGAGGCTAAGAGTAAGTGACTTGTCTAAGGTCACACAGCTAGTAACTGAGGCAGAATTTGAAGCTGTCTGGCTGACCCCAAATTTAGCACTGAGCAATCATTGCTGTTGTTAGGTGTTGAACTGTCTAGTTGCCTCTAGCCTGGTATCAAAAAAAATGTTTTAAGTTTGAAAAGTATTTTATATCTATTATATCAATTTGAAATAATAATAATAAGTTTAAGGTTTGTAAAGCATTTTCCATATTTCATTTGATCTTCACAACAACTATATGATGCTATTATTTTCCTCATTTTACAGATGGAGAAACTGAGGCTGAGAAAAGGTAAGTGAATAACAATGCTGTGAAGTATTGCTATTGTTATGATAATTTTTCAGGCAAAGAAATTGAGGCTCCGATTATTTGCCTATCTATGAAAACCATGAAGTGTCAGAGCTGTGATTTTAACACAATTTTGCTTAATGTTGTACTCCAGTACTTGAATTACTATACTCCTGAGAAATGTTACCCATACCTTTCAAACTAAGAGGTGAATACCAGGACTCTGCTACTTTGAGTCTTATTCAGTTCTCTGGGGTCAAGCAGAATCAGGCTAATTTCTCTTCCATTTGACGACAGCTACCATGTTTTTCATTACCAATTCTTATTTACTCAAGTTTGAACATCCCCAATTCATTCAACTAATACTCATGTGGCATCCTGATTTTTAATGCTTTGTAATCTTTAAAAATTTATTTTTTTATTAATACAAATCAATATTCTTTCTTTTCCTCCTATTTTTCCCATTGAGGGGGAAAAGAAAACAAAAACCTTTGTAACAAATATGCATAGTTAAGTAAAACAAATTCCAATGTTGGTCATATTTTTTAAAATCACCTCTCTGCTGTGATTCAGTTGCTTTTTAAAAAAACCAATTTCTGAAAAATGTACCATATCTGACCCCAGACTCATTTGGGGGACCACTATGTTTCTGTTCCCACCTTTTCAGACTTGCTACAGTGCTTGTGACAGTGTCCTGTCATTTCCTCATCCATCTTCTTACAGCTGCCCTTCTAGTAATCTGCTGTTATTGTTGCCAGCTGTTTGCTAATTACCCTCCAGGTGTGTCTCCAGAGGTTTTAGATTAGCTAGGGCAGATGGCATGCTACAATTTCGAAGTGGGTGCAAAGCAGGTGTAATCAATCACATTCTGCCATCAAAAATTAATCTACAAATATTTAGTGAATCCCTCCTAAAAGCCAGTGCCTCTTCCTAAAAGTATGTTAACTTTAAGAAACAATGTAGGGAAGGGAGAGAGAGTCCAATATGTCAAAGCTTCTTAAATTGTGGTCACAATCCCATATGGGATTGCATAACTTGATGTGGGGCTCATGAAAAATTTGGCAACAACAAAAGGTTTCTGAATGCTCTATGTCTGTCCTGTAGGATCAAATATTCCACCAAGATTTATGTAAAGATAACCAAGCACATCCATCTTATTAGTATGAAAATTTGCTTTTGTCTTTAAAATGATAAATGGCAAATTATTCATATGGTGAATACTAAAATTATACTTATACCAAAGAATTGTTTTAAAATAAATTTCTTTGTGATTCCTTATGAGATTTGTATCCTTGTAAGGTATATTCCTTGATTTGTATACCTATTTTATACACATACATACATACATATATATATAATATATATGTATATATATTATATATATATGTGTGTGTGTGTGTGTGTTTATATGTATTTATTAATATGCCAAGATCATGAAAAAATTTCTCTGGTGAAAAGGGGTCTCGAGTGGGAAAAGTCCAATAAAAAAACCTTTCAGTATATTGAGAGGAATAGTGTAAAAGTCAGGAGACTTGGTCTGAATCTTGTCTCTGACATTTGCTTTTACTATGGACAAGTCAGTTAATTTCTTTGAGCTTTACTTCTCTCATTTTAAAGAACAGACTTAACATATCTACAGCATTTGCCTTTATAGAATTGTTATGAGGCTCAAATGAGATGATGTGCATAAAGGGGTTTTCAAACATGAAAGCATGATGAAATATCCCCTAGAATTGTATTTTCCTAGGAGGAAAAAGACACTCAAGAAAATATCCAAGGTCATGTGATATGAGTCATAGAAACACTTAAACCTAGGTCCTCTGGGCTTTTAAGACCCACGAGGTTTCAATCACCCTGTTTTCTCTCTTTTCTTTGATCTTCACAATCACAAAGTCATAGACATATACATTTCTTTATACAATGACGTTTTTCATCACACATTCATAACTCATTTTTAATTGAGATTTGATGACTTGACTATATCCTGCCACTTTTTTAATTACACATTCATAACTCATTTTTAATTGAGATTTGATGACTTGACTATATCCTACCATTAACTTTAATCAAAATTTTCTCTGTATAGGAAAATATTTGGAATTGTCAATGCTCCTTTTTGTTTTTTCAAAGGTGGGGTTTGTATCAGGTTATTGATTTTCCAGTTCAATAATAGATGGTTAATGGATGGACTGTGTGCTTATTGGTGCACATCAGCATGCATAGTAGATGCCTTATAAATATGGGCAAGATGTTTACAGGCTTGGTAGGAATGAATGAGTTATAATCTGTATGCTTGGAAGAAATATTTATATTGATAAGGTCTCAGAGATACAGAAGGCTGTTTATTTCTTACTTATTATTTCTATCATCACAAAATGTATTCAATTGTGAAGGTAAGAATTTTTAAAAATTCTGAAATTATAGCAAGGCTTAAATGAGCTATAATATCAAGGTGGGCAAATTAATTTACTCTGTGGAGAACCTAGGGGAATTTATCTATTATTATTTGTCCTTCATTTTGGAAGAAGACCAATGACATCATGGGATGATGTCTTGACTCATGAGTGAATTGGATTTAAGTTAGTTAGAGTTGAATAAAGTCATTAACCTCACTCTCTCTTCCAGAGTCATTGAAGTTCAGTGGGAGTACAAAACTCAAGATAATTGGTTTTGGCTCAGATGCATTGGATAATTTTGGTGTCTTTGATGTCTGACCTAGCTATAAGTGCTCAATATTAACTACTTCAGCTGCCATCATGGCTTTTGGAGTAAATAGTTTTTGTCCACCCATTCCACCAGGGAAAGTCTTCACATATTTGGAGTAGACACCCCTAAATCAATAATGGGTTTGAGGTCTATCAGTTATCTTCAATCTGGTTTAGCCCATCTGCCAAGATGGTTTACTGGATTGTGACTTCTGAGCATGATATAGCTTCTTGGAGTCACAAGTGAGAGTTGAGTGCCAGATAGACATCACAGGTGGATGAGCAGTCTTGAAAAGAGATCAGCAAGCCCTCATATCAAAGGTTCTAGTCTTTTTTGAACACTTCATATACCCTTATAGACAAGTAGAATATAATGTTTTCTTTTATGGTCCACAGCCCAGTGTCTTTCTGTACCTTTAGAATATCTTTACAACAGAGTTCACTTAAAGTATAGACAGTTATTCAGTTGAATAATAATTCAGTGAATATAAATTTCATTAATAATAAATATAATTAATTTCTTTTACTTTCTTGTAGTCTATGTGCCAGAAATGTTAATGGCACTCCCATCTTTTTAGATCCATGGGTTTAAAACTTAATAATTATTTAATTGGCTTGTCCCTTTTTTTACTTACATGTCCCTTTCCCAACCAAATATCCAATCAATTGCAAATATCTTATCAGTTACCCCGTATCCTATCAATTCTAACTTTACTATGTCTCTAATATCCATCACTTCCTCTTCATTAACTGCTATGACACCCCCAAGTTCAGTCCCTCATCATCTTTTAATTTTAACAACATTCTAACCAGGTTTTGTGCTCCTAATCTCTTCTCTTTCCAGCTCATCTTTTACACAGCTGCCAAATTAATCTTTTAGGTATAGATCTGACTCTTTTGCTCAGAATTTTCCATATTATCCTTTTGACTATAGGATAAAACCAAAATATGTTAGCCAGATATTTAAGATTCTAAGCTATTTGACTTCCCCAGCCTAATTTCACTGGACTCTCCTACTTGAACCCTAGGTTCCAGTCAAACTGGGTTATTAGGACTTAGCCCAGAGCCTGGCACATAGCAGACATTTAACAAATGCTTGGTAACTGACTGATTTGCCATCCATTGCTCTCTCTCTTCCAGAAGAAGGTTGATCCTATTCTTGGCACAATTTCTGCTTTATCTGTATCGAAACCCATCTCTACCTTCCAGGTTCAGAGCAAGGTTTACCCTCTTTTCCATGAAACTTTCCCTGATTCCTCCAACTAGAAGAAACTTTTCATTGCCTTTTCATTTTCCTTAGAATACTTTAGTTGATTTTTGTCTTGGACACATATTGCTTTGTATTATTTTTTTGTGTTCATTTCTATCTTTCTTTCCCCACTCTCCCCAAATTGTAGTTTCTTTCACACAGTTAATTTTTTATTTCTAAGCCCCTAGTCCCCAACACAATGCATCACATGCAGCAGGTACTTAATAAATGCTTGTTGAGTTAATGATATGATTAGTCAATCAATTATTCAACAGCATTTATTAAGTGTCAGAGCTTGTGTCAGAGCATAAGACAAAGGGAATACAAAGGCAATAGGGAAATAAATCTCTGCCCTCAAGTAGCTTACATGAAGAAGATGTGTACATATTTAAGTATATAGGGGAGAAGGGCTAGAATTGAGATTTCATTAATATAGGGAACTCTCAGGTGAGGAAATTTTCTTTAATAAGGCAAGTCAACACATCTGCATCTAGAACACTAAGCAGTTATATGATTTGCCCAGGAACACTCATCAACAACATGTCAGAGGTAAGACGTGAATCTGGGCCCTTCTAGTTTCAAGACAAGTTTTCTCTTTACTATGACAAATATATACAAACATTGGTGTATGTGTGTATATATATATATATATATATATATATATATATATATACATATATATACATATATGTATACATATATACCATATATATATATGGTAGAAGAGGAGAGGAACCAGCTAGGTGGCTAAAGCACTACCTGACCTGGGAATGGAAGACCTGAATTCAAATCTAGCCTTAGACACTTACTAGCTGTATAACCCTGTTGACCTCAGTTTCCTCATCTGTAAAATGAGCTGCAGAAGGAAATGGCAAACCATTCCAGTATCTTTGCCAAAAAAACAAATAAAACAAAACCCAAATGGGGTCCTGAAGAGTTGGGACAAGATTGAAATGACTCAACAGCAATAGAAATTCTTAATTTGAGATCCAAAGACCATCCTTCCTTCCTTCTCCTTCCTGCCAAGAAATCCAGTGGTAGAGTTCAGAAGGTCTATGAACTTGGATGTAAAAAAAATTATATCTTATTTTTATTAACCTATGACTAAAATTTGCATTTCCTTTCATCATGGATTAGACAGCAAACATTATTCTGGGGAGAGGTCCTAAGTCTTTACTAGACTGCTAAAGAGACCCATAACAGTTCTACTGGAAGTGGAGCTTGAAGGAAACCAGGTGACTGAGGGGGGAGAGGATTCCAAATTTAAGGATCAGTCAGAACAAAGGCACAGGATTCTCACATTTGGAAGGGAGTTCAGACATGATTTAGTTTAAAAGCAATGATGGTAAAAACCTGATTTGGAGAATCCCATTTCTACCATTTGCTGATGTCAGAACTGCAATGTCATAACTAGTCTGTGCCTCAATTTCTTGATATTCAAAATAAGGGATTATCACAAGATAATCCTAAATTATCTGATCCTAAATCCTCTAGCCTGAAGGAGGAATGATGAATCATCACAACTCTCCCAACAAATGGCCATCCACCCCTTACTCCCACACCAACCAGCGAGAAAAAAACTTTCATTTCAATTTCCTGAGGTAATCTATTTCCTTTTTAAATTTCTTCAATTGTTCAGAAGTTTTCCTTTTTATTAAACTAAAATATGCTTTTCCGTAATTTCCACCTACTCTTACTAGTTCTGTCCCCTGGGGCCAAGCAGAATTGACCTAATTCCTCCTTGCATGCTGACTTCCTGAATTTCAACATTTCCTTCCATTAAGAAATTTTTAGAATACTCTTTTAACCGGACCCCTATTGGAACAGCACAGACCACTCTGCATAATGCATGACAAACTTTCCCCTAAATCTTGTCAAATTTCTCTCTCTCTCTCTCTCTCTCTCTCTCTCTCTCTCTCTCTCTCTCTCTCTCTCTCTCTCTCTCTCTCTCTCTCTCTCTCTCTCTGTCTCTCTCTCTCTCTTTCTCTTTTTCTTTCTTTCTTTCTCTCTTTCTTTTCTTTCCTCTTTCTTTCTCTCTTTCTTTTCTTTCCTCTTTCTTTCTTTCTTTCCTCTTTCTTTCTTTCTTTCTTTCTTTCTTTCTTTCTTTCTTTCTTTCTTTCTTTCTTTCTTTCTTTCTTTCTTTCTTTCTTTCTTTCTTTCTTTCTTTCTTTCTCTCTTTCTTTTTCTTTCTCTTTCTCTCATTTTGTTTCTTTTTGTTTCTTTTCTCTCTCTCTTTCTTTTGTTCTTTCTCCTCTCTTTTTTCTTTTTCTCATCTTCCTTCCTCCCTCCCTCCCTCCCTCCCTTCCTTCCTTCCTTCCTTCCTTCCTTCCTTCCTTCCTTCCTTCCTTCCTCCCTCCCTCCCTCCCTCCCTCCCTCCCTCCCTCCCTTTCTTCCTTCCTTCCTTCCTTCCTTCCTTCCTTCCTTCCTTCCTTCCTTCCTTCCTTCCTTCCTTCCTTCCTTCCTTCCTTCCTTCCTTCCTTCCTTCCTTCCTTCCTTCCTTCCTTCCTTCCTTCCTTCCTTCCTTCCTTCCTTCCTTCCTTCCTTCCTTCCTTCCTTCCTTCCTATAAACCATCCAACTAACAAAGTGCATTGTTGGAGAGAATTTCCTTAAACCTGTAATTCCTAACTCCAGTGAAATCAGGGGTCCACACTTCTTTATATGCATTTGTCTCTGCCAATAAAACACTGCGGACGGTGACTTTTTGTCCATGGCCCAGTATACGATAGGCGCTTACTAAGTGCTTGGCGAAGTACTGCTAGGTAGAGCTGGATCACGATCCCCCGGAAAACTGCAGGACAAAGCCTGTTACAAGGTACCGGAGACCTCCGGGGGCAGCCAGCACTCACTTAGCCCTGCATTTGCTGAGTGTGCCGGGAGGCGCGTTCAGCTTTTGCTTAGGGCGGACTTTCGCATCCCTGGCAGAGAGAGCCACGGAAACCATTCTGGGAACTCTCATTGAATCTCTGCGAAATGCTGTGTAGTTTGGGAGATGACCTGCAGGCTGCTGATCACAGCCTGAATTCCCACACATTTCCATCACCGGAGGCTCCCAGAATAGTCAGTTACTTTCCTGTGGGAAGGTAGAGTCCTGGAGACGTTTTCTCATGCAGGATGTGAGGTTTCCAATCCTAACCCCCCAAAAAAGTCCCTTTTGCCTCTTGCCCCTCTGCTGATGACTTCTCAATTATCTGCTTGCACATTCTTTCCTGCTTGGTAATTAGTACCAGCTGTCTCAACTTAAAAGCTAGGAATCCCTTTGAAATCCTCCCTATCCTCCATGCAAATGTGCGACTGAAACGTGATAATTAGGAACTGGACCGACTACAACAGAGGCATGGCGGTTTCCTGTGAATGCTGTCGGGTGGGGAGAAGGGAGGAAAAAGAACATCTGTTGGGTTGTGTGTTTTAATTTTCAAAATGATATTTTTTTGTCATTAAAAAATGTAGAACAACGGGGGAGTCGGTGCAGTTCGGCAGAAAGAGGAGTGATTCTTCAGTCAAATGAATTCATTTTCCCTTCTGCCTTTTATTAGTTGTATAATTTGGACCTCAGTTTCCTCTTCTGTCAATTGAGGAGGTTGGTGCACGTGCCTCTGCCGTTTCCTTCCGGCTCTAGATCTAGGGCAGAAGTTCTTAAAGTGGGATCTAATGGACATTTAGGAGGTCACTGAACTTGAAGGGGGATATATATTATGCTTTAATTTCAATATAATTGACTTCCTTTGTAATCAGCATTTTATTTTGTGTATAAAAAAACATTATTCTGAGAAGGGTTTCTTAGCCACAGCTTCTTAAACTGTAATTCCTGACACCCTATGGACTATTGTAACTGAATCTGAGTCATGAAATTATGATTTATCATCAGTCAATATTTGATTTTATATACCTATATGTGGAGTCACATAAAGTTTTCTCCATCAAAAAGGGATCTCTAGTGGAAACATTTTCTTTCTTTCTTTCTTTTCTTTCTTTCTTTCTTTCTTTCTTTCCTTTCTTTCTTTCTTTCTTTCTTCTTTTCTTTTCTTTCTTTCTTTTCTTTCTTTTCTTTCTTTCTTTCTTTCTTCTTTTTCTTTCTTTCTTCTTTCTTTCTTTCTCTTTCTTTCTTTCTTTCTTTCTTTCTTTTCTTTCTTTCTTTCTTTCTTTCTTTCTTTCTTTCTTTCTTTCTTTCTTTCTTTCTTTCTTTCTTTCTTTCTTTCTTTCTTTCTTTCTTCTTTCTTTCTTTCTTTCTTCTTTCTTTCTTTTCTTTCTTTCCCTCCCTCCCTTCCCTTTTTTCCCTCCCTCCCTTCCCTTCTTAGGCTTTACTAGACTGCCCAAGCAGTCCCTGATTTAAAAAAAAAAAAAAAAAAAAGAAAAAAAAAATGATGAGCCTTTAAAGATACTGGTTGGCGCCATAGTGGGTGGACTCAGGAAGACTCATTGAGTTAAACTTTGGCCTCAGATACTAGCAGTGTGATCTTGGTCAAGTCACTTAACCCTGTTTGCCTCAGTTTTCTCATTTGAAAAATGATCTGGAGAAGGAAATATCAAACTACTTCACTCTTATCTTTGACAAGAAAATTCTAGATGGACTCATGAAGAATGGGACACAACTAAAATGATTGAAAAATTTACTCTTAGGTTAGTATTTAATCTTTACAGATAATCTCTTCAGAGCAACCCCATGGGAATAAGCAGAACAAGGATGATGTTATAGATGAGAGAAATGATGTCCACATCATTGCCATTGGTCACCCAGCTATTAAGTCCCTATACCAGAATTTGAATCCAGTTCTTTTGAGTCTGAATGCAAGACTCTTTCTATGCTAAATTGGTGTCTGTTATTCACATAAAGCATAAAGCAGATTAATTGCAATTGACTGAGAGATTCTGAAGACCAATTTAGAAGTTAATTGAGCATGTATCGAGGGCCTTCTATGTGCCAGGCACTGTGCTAAGAGCTGGGCATACAAAGACAAAATGAAACAGCCCCAGTCCTGAAGGATCATAGATTCATCTTGTTGTTGTTTGTCTGTTTTTGGAATAAGGTAATCCTTATCCCAGCTTTATAGTGGTGAGAATGTACCAGATCTATGGTGTAGAATATTGCAAAGGAATATGAATCTTAAATCTGGGTATCTAGGTTATATAGTGGATAGAATATTGGGCCTGGAGTCATGAAGACCTAAATTTAAATGCAGCCTCAGCCAATGATCCTTAATCTAATCCTCAATTTCTTCATCTATAAAATGGGCATAATAAGAAGACCTATCTTCCAGAGCTAAAATGAGGATAAAATGAGAAATATTTGTAAAGTGTTTAGTATAGTGCCTGACACACAGTAGATACAACATTGTTGGTGAATGTTTTAAGTTGCCTCTGACTCTTTGTGAGCCCATTTTGAATTTTCTTGGCAAAGATATTGGAGTGTTTTTGTCATTTTCTTCTCTAGCTCATTTTATAAATGAGGAAATGGAGGTAAGCAAGATAAGTGACTTGCACAGGGTTACACCTAGCTTAGTGTCTAGGGTCAGATTTGAACTCAGGAAGATGAGTTTTCCTGACTAAGTGCTATGGCACTAATTAAAGGCCCTATATACTACATAGATGTGTTAACTTAGACCAGTAAACTTAAAATTTTTTATCATTTTGTAATGGATACTACATTCATTTTAGCAAAGACATACACACACACACACACACACACACACACACACACACACACACACACACACACATATATATATATATGACATTTTTGAGATCATTTAGCCTAATCCTTACCCGAATCCTCTCTACTTCCTAAAGAAATGACCATGCAATCTTTGCTATAACTCCCCCAAGGATGGGTAACCCCAATGTCCCCTAAGGCAAACTCACTGTGGGTTTGTTTAATTGTTATCAAGTTTCTTCTTATTTCTCAATTAAATTTGGCTCTTTGAAAGTTCTACTCAATTTTCTGAGGACTAAGAAAGCCCATGTGATCTATAGAGTGGATCATATGTGTACTGTTCTCCTTAATTGAACCTATTTATTCCAATAACTTGCAGATAAGCAGAGCTCAGGAAGTATAGCCAGGAGGAGGGCTCTAATGATGTTTGCTTCATTATAATTATAAAACCACTTTGTTGTGTCTTCCCCATCATTTACTCAAGTGGTTGCTAAGTAATTTCCAATCCAATCACACAATTAACATGAATGGAGCTGACTGCTAGCTGGCCAGGAAGTATTTCTGCTCATCACGGATTCATTTATTAAGAATTGTCATGAACTGTAATTGGTCATGGTGAAAGATGTTTTCCTCCTTTTCCAGCAAACAGAAAATAAAGGACAATACAAAGTTATCCAGTACACTTTTGTATTTTTTAATTAGTTTGACTTCTCATTTAGCACTAGTACAGTATAATTTAGTATGGTATAGTCTAATGTAATGATATGGATACATAGCAACATTATATAAATACAATAATATGATATAATTTGTTATAATACAATATGTTATGATATGAGAAAGTGATTGGAGAATAAGGAAATCCTAGGTTCAAGTCTCTTCTGTGACACATACTTATAGTGTGACCCTAGACAAATAACTTAACCTCTCTGTTCTAGGCAATTATCTTAGGCTAAAATTTGCAGAAAAGGTGGTGAGCTATTAGTTAAAGATGTTCCTCCTTTAGAGCTCTCTACATTGATGGAATCACAGTTATAGTCCCACTCAAATAATGCTATTATAGAATATGACATATTTTATTCTGTTTTACATTTTGCGATAATCAGCAAAGAAAGAAAAATCAGGATGAGGTCAAGCGGAAGACAACAGAGTGGGTGTGAACAGGCCATAAAGCATTGCAAAAGATAAATGATATGGAAAGATATGACCAGTAAAGGATATGAATAGGCAGTTTTCTTAGAAAGAAACCAGAGTTATCAATAGTGACATGAAAAATGCTTCAAATCACTAAAAATAAGTGAAAAGCAAGGTAAAGGAGCTGAGATTCCACCTCACACCTAACAGATTGGAAAAGTAAACAAAAAATGGAAAAATACAAATGTTGGAGAGACTGTGGGAAAAGAGGCACAAGAGCTACTAAACCACGCATCCCTTTGACCCAGCAGTATTATAAATAGTCCTATTCCCCCAAAAAAGATTTAAGAAAGAGATAAAGGGTCAATATATACAAAAATATTCATAGCTGTTCTTGTGATGGCAAAGAACTGGAAAAAAGAGGATGTCTATTAATTTGGGAAAGGCTGAAAAAATTGTGGTATACAGAAGGAAATGAACAGAACCAAGAGAACAATGTTTATAATAATAACAACATTGTAAAGAAAAATGACTTAGACAATCTTCTAAACTCCAATCAATGCAATAAACAGTAATAACTAATCATGAAACATGTTCCCACATCTTAATAGAGAGGTGATGTACTTTAAGAGACAGATTGAGATAGGTCGGTGGATGGATAGAAAGAGATAAATCTATTTATCAATCTTTCTTAATGTTGATAAATATAGCAATCTATCTATATTTATAGCTATAGCAATAGATATGGATGAAAATATAAATATAGAACAGCCAATTTATGAATTTGTTTTGCTTAGTTGTGCACATCTATTATGGCTTTTTTTTTTTTAAAGTCCCCCCTTCAAGGGACAGGGAGATAGATTTGGGAGGAGAGAAAAGAGAATATTTTTATTGATTAAAAACAATAAATTAACTTAAGTATTAGTTCCAAAAATAGAATATATGACAAGAAATAAAAATGAATAGATCACATAGTAAGATGAAGGGATAACCGATATATAACATACATGCATTATGCTGTCCATATAATATTAAAAGATCTAGAGGCAGACCCCCAGTGAATTGGGTAGATTTATGGTGGATTTTTGAAAGGACACAGACAAGAGTGGTACAGGATGGTTGCCATTGGCATCATTGGATGCACTGGATTGGATATGGATCTTCCAAGTGTAGCATGGGTGAAAGCCCAGAAGATGGGATCCCATTTGTTCTATAACATTATACACAGGAATAATAAGAAAGAGGCCAGACCAGTAATTTCACTAGTATACGACACTTTCCCCCACAAGTACAGGTCTTGTCTTGCTCTGTCTGCAGTTTAGGCTTAAGAGTCAACTGGGACACTGGGATTTCATGTGATTTGCTCTTGGCTCAGACAGACAGTAGATATCTGAGATGATAAACCTTGATCTTACTCCAATGAACTTTGTTGAGTCAACATGAACATATAGTTAAGTTATAAAAACACATCCTTTCTGTTTAGGTAATTAGGAATATTTCTATTTTTAAAAACATTGAAGTAATAAAACAACAATAACCTAATACCTGAGTCAAAACCATAACTCCTACTCTATATTATTTTTAACCAATAGGAAAACTTGCTTTTGCAGGGACATTTTAAGATATTTTCCAGCTTGAGAGAGATATAGCAGCTTGGAAAAGCTCTTAAACTTCCAAGGAAGGAAAGCTGCAGGGAATAATAAAATTACTTTGTGCCCAATTCTAATTTCACACCACTAGTATTTTTGCCACTTGGTTTTGTTGTCATAGAGGAGAGTTGTGTGATATATGGACAAATAGGTCGTAGGTTATGCAGCTCTACCCTGATTCAAAATGAGGTCTTCCTTGATTGAATTATATTTTTATGCATTTAGCATTTTACAAACTGACCTTTTACACCCAGGGGATGACCTCTCCAAATGAGGATTACTTTCTTATTTAAATGAGACTGGTTGAAGCTCAATATGTGGTAGCAATATGTGATTCTTCTGGATATTGTGTCACCCTGATGTATAGGTCTTATCATTACAGTGATAACTAATAGTAGGCTTCACCTAATGAGATGGATTCAAGGGCAAAGACACCCCCATTTGATGTTCTCTTCCTTCTGCTCTATATTCCTTCACCCCCCAAAGTACCATTTTCCCCCCACTTCCTGACCAGACAATACCTCCTCTATTATACTGCAATGGAAAGACCCCTGGGTTTAGAGTCAAAGAAGCTGAATTCATTTTTTCAGCTCTGCTTTTTACTGTGTGTTTAAAATAAACACCTTATTTGTTTCACACAGATTGTTAATTACTGAGGACAGATTTGAATCCAGGTATAAAACATAATGAGGTGTCCACCCAAATCATCTGCAAGACCCTAGAAATAGATTGAACAAACATTTGTATTTTTTTAAAAAACTTGGCAGGGAAAGAATGGTATATGACTCAGCCCTGAAGTTGTGCTAACTTTTAAAGGTACTTGTAGAATGATTCAAAAATCCCCTTTAGAGAGATGGAATAGTGATGCTTATCTATGTGGGCATTCTGGAGCGTTTTCTTCTCCGGTGTATTAAAAATACACATACAATGATGTTTTTTTGTTTTGGCAACTTCTTCCTTTCTGAATACATTTTCACTCTTCACATCCTTTGTTATAAAGTATGGGAGGAGGGGGCAGATAGTTAAGCAAAATTAGAGAAAATATTCTCTGAAACTTCTGGCATATGCCATATTACACATCTATAGAGCCCCACACCTCCCTTTTCTACAAAAAAGGGAAGAAGATGCATATAGACTATGATTCTCTTTTTCTAGTATTATGTAGATTTTGTAATTGCACATAGTACCTGATAAAATATGTTACATTTTATATATTGTTATAGTATACTGTTTTGTCCATTTGCCTGCCTATCTATCTATTCTATCTATCCATCTTTTTTCTTCCTTCCTTCCTTCCTTCCTTCCTTCCTTCCTTCCTTCCTTCCTTCCTTCCTTCCTTCCTTCCTTCCTTCCTTCCTTCCTTCCTTCCTTCTTTCTCTTTCTTTCTTTCTTTTTTCTCTTTCTTTCTTTTTTGTCTTTCTTTCTCTTTCTTTTTTGTCTTTCTTTCTCTTTCTTTTTTGTCTTTCTTTCTTTCTTTCTTTCTTTCTTTCTTTCTTTCTTTCTTTCTTTCTTTCTTTCTTTCTTTCTTTCTTTCTTTCTTTCTTTCTTTCTTTCTTTCTTTCTTTCTTTCTTTCTTTCTTTCTTTCTTTCTTTCTTTCCTTCCTTTCTTCCTCCTTTCCTCTTTTCCTCCCTTCCTTCCTTTTTTTATTTTCTTCAATGCTTTCTTCTTGAAAGTGGTTTTTTTTTTTTGCCACAACTTGAAGGAACCCAGGAAATGTAAAAGATGTGAGTTGAAGAAGGAGAGAATTCCACCATGAGGAAGATAGCTAGTGAAAATGCATGGACTTGGGAGAATGTTTTGTCTGAAGAATAGAAGGGAATTAGTATTATTGGATTTTGTAACATATGCAGGTTGAGACTTAAGATGTAAAAAGACTGAAGAGGTAGGAGAGGATTAAGTTCAAATATCAGGCATTCAATAAGTTCTTTAATTAAAATTAAATAACCATCATAAGAATATGGTGCTGGACAATAATAAGGCAGCTTGACAAGGTGGATAGAGAGCTGGACTCTGAATTCAGAGGCCCTAGGTTCAAGTTCATGTCTTTGAAACATTTTGGTTTGCGTGACCTTTGGAAAGTCACTTAATATGTCCATGGCCCAGACAACCCTTTAACATTAAGAATTTCAGAACAGCTGCCCAGCTGTTTTAGTAGAAGGGTTCCCTCCTTGAGATTTCCCTACACTAATAAAAATAATAAAGCTGGAAAAAAATAACAATAAAATAAATTACTGTTTTGGAAAACTCTTCAACACACAGTTTCCTTTCAGGCACTGCTGTGCATCACTGCATTAGAGTTTTTGAATATGGCTAATTAAAATGTACTATTCATATTTATCTCTTAATAGGGAATCTGCAACTATGTGGAATTAATAAATATATATATCTAAACCATTTCACTCATATAGAGATTGAATAATGCTGTTTCATTAAATCATGTCTTAGTGATTCTCTTCTACTCAAAGCTGGCCCCTCCTCTCCCAAACTACCTATTCTTTATTTGTGATTATTCTCCTTATTCTTATTTTACTTTTACTTCCATGTACATGTTCACTATCATCTCAGAACAAAACTCTGTGAGGGCAGGGACAATTTCATCTTTGCTTTTTATCCACAATGCCTAGGCTGCCATGATATTACTGTTAGGTTATTTAGTGATGTCTAAGTCTTCTTGACCCCATTTGGAGTTTTCCTGGCAAAGACACTAGAGTGGTTTACCACTTTCTTCTCCAAGGTCCATTTTACATTTATAGTAGGTATTTAATAAACACTGCTTGGTTGATTTGTTACTGTAGAAGCACATGGCAGGTATGACTATTCCACAGTACATTACAGATAACAGCATAGGAGAAATTTTTATAGAAGATGGTACCCAAGGGATGCACGACCACAAAGGAAGATAGATCAGTCTTATGGTGAAAATGAGAAGTGACCTATTGATAGCCAATGTCTTCTATACTTACTCTCTTAGGAGAGGTTAAAAGTCTCCCAAATGTGGGTATGAAAGTTATGGGAAAGTATGAGTAAGTGTCTGCAGGGTAGGTTGTCATGAGTGCAGGAAATGTCCATTTCTATGAAATCTTTTATTTATATCGAAAAATCTGACTGAAAATTGCCACTTAGTGGCTCTAAACTGGTAGGGTTTCTATACCCCCTAGTGGTTTCATGGAATATTAAAATAGCCAAGAGCAGGACATTCATAGAGAAAATCTAAGACATTTGGGTAGGTCCGAATAGGGTCAGGTACAACTCTATTCATTTTGGTCTTAGGCAGGACTCTACATGGAACAAGTTTACAGAATCTTGGTGGATTTGCACAGGTGGGTCAGGTTGATGATGAATGTTGTTGTTCATTCATTTTAGTCTTTTTTTGTGACCCTATTTAGAATTTTCTTGGCAAAAATACTGCAATAGTTTGCTAAATCATTCTCTAGCTCATTTTTATAGATAAAGAATTGGAGGCAAACAGGATTAAGTGACTTACCCAGAGTCACATATGCAGTAAGTTTTTGAGGCTGGATTTGAACTCACTTCTTACTGACTCCAGGCACTGGGCTCTATCCACTGTTATTTAGTTGCCCACTGATGAAAATTCAAATATAAAGCTGCTTTTTATTTTTATCTTTCTATTTTTACAACTATTTCTTGTGAGCTGATTATGGGAAGGAACTTTGATTGAAGGTATGTGTTTATGGGGGGGGGTTAGGAATGGATGTTGAGTAGTAATTAGACAGAACATTGGATTTGGAGTCAAAGTTCAAATCTATCTTTTGAGCCTTCCTAGAAACATGACTTGAGGCAAGTCAATGCATTTAATCTGAGCCTCAGTTTCCTCATCTGCAAAATGAGGAGGTTGGATTAGATGGTTCCTAAGATTCTTTCTAATTCAAACTCTATAATCATGACCTCTGTTTGCCTGATTTTTTCTCCTTGTCAAGCTGCTTTGAATGGGCGACATTGAGAGGAAGTGGAAAGTGAAGAGTTTGAATTCTTACTGGAATGTTTTTCTTTCACAGTTTCTCATGAGGAAGAGACATTCCTAGGAATTCTGATTTTAGTCAGAAAAATGCATCACTGGTTCTTAGTGATATGCAACTCTTCCCCTTTAATGTCTATATGAATCCAGGCAGTTTATTTTCTCAGAATGGTTCTATGAAATTTGTTCTAGTTCGAATGATGCTGCAAAAAAAATTGACGTAGAAAGTCAACGTGATGATGCAATGAGTTTGGAGTCAAAGGACCAGGATTTAGAGTATGGCCTTGTTTCTTGCTACTTATAGGGCTTTTGACAAGTTATTTAGTCTCTGTGGAACTCAATTTAGTTACCTATAAAATGAGAAGGCTGAATTGTATATAACTTCACAATTCCATATCTAATTTTCTTTATATTGACATGCTTGAGTTTGGTGGTGATTGTTATATAAGAAGTACATGAAAATACTTTACATTTTTGATCATAGAAATGAAACATTTGTAGGTGATAGTAATTTAACAAGTATGGCCCATAAATTGAATTGGGTGACAGATGGGGGTATCATTGTGCTTAAGTTATATGATTTTATGTGATCACAAAAAAGAAAAGAATCAAATGCAGCATTTAAGGGTATGTTGATGGATTGTGAAACAGGTTTAACAAGGGCAGTTCATTCTCTGAAATTTGGGAGTAGAAAATAGCATTTTCACTTCTACAGGGATAAGCAAGAGAAAAGGAGAACTCTCCTCTGATGTTGCCATTAACCTGGTGCAAACCCTCATCACTTCCAGACTGCTGGTATGTCTGCTGACTCAAGTCTCTCCCCATTGTTTTCTGCCCTTCATTACTAAAGTGATTTTTCCTAAAATGTATATCTGACCATGTCTCTGTCCTTTCACTCAATAAATTCCAGTGGGTTCCTATCACTTCTGAGATCAAATGCAAAATATTCTATTTGGCTTCAAAGCTCTTCATCACCTACCTCCCTCCTAATTGCCAATTTTCTGACATTTTTCTCCCTGATACATACTCTTCAATCTAATGACACTGGCCTCCGGTTGTTCCATGAACAAGACACTACATTTCTCAATACATCAGGAATATTCACTTTTTTTCTACTCCAATTACTTTCTGCTCTTCTTTTAAATCCCAATTAAAATCTCTCTTTCTCTCCCTTATCCACTGAAACTACTGACTGCCCTGACTTCTTTTAAATCCCAACTAAAATCTCACTTTCTATAGGAAGCCTTCTGTAATATCTCTTAATTCCAGTACCTTCCCTCTGCCAATCATTTCTTATTTATCTGCTATATAACATGTTTGTACATATTTGTTTGCATGTTGTCTGCTTCATTATATTATAAGCTCATTGCAATTTGGAACTATGCTCCAAGGGTTATAAAACCATGCATGCTCTTTTATCAAAAAGATAAAGAGATAAAAAACAAAAAGGAAAAGAATCTATGTTTACCAAAATATTTTTAGTAGTTCTTTTAGTGTTGACAAAGAATTGGAAACTGAGGGACTGTTCCTCAGTTGGGGTATGGCTGAACAAGTTGTTATATATGATTGTGATGAGATACTACTGTGCTTTAAGAAATCATGAGCAGGATACTCTCAGAAAATGAGCAGAACCCAGAGAACATTGGACATGGTAACAGCAATATTATATGACGATCTACTATGAATAATTTAGTTATTTTGAGCAATATGATGATCCAATACATTTCTGAAGGACTTTTGATGAAAGGTGCTGTCCATCTCCAGAGAAAGAACTGTTGAAACTTGAATGCAGAGCAAAAATACTTTTTCTTTATTTTTTCTTGTGTTTTCTTTCATGGCGTGTCTTGCATGGAAATGTGTTTTGCATGATTATTCTTGTATAACCTATGTCCAATTGCTTGCCTTCTCAATAAGAGGGAAGGGGAGACAGATTGAGAATTTGTAACTCAAAATTTGAAAAAAGTATGTTACATGTAATTGGGAATAAATAAAATATTAAATGAAAAAAAAGAATGTAAGCTCATTGAGGGCAGGGATTGTCTTTGGGTTCTTCGTATCTCCGATACTTGATATAATGCCAGACACAGAGTATACACTTAATAAATGTTTATTGATTAATTGATTTCAATTAGTGTTGCCATCATGGGTAACACTGCAAAGAAATCTTCATGAATCATTATTTATTGAGTGCTTATTTCTCAGCAGATTGTTGGCCAAGTTTGTATGAATGTCACCCTTAGAATTAGCAAAAGGAATTCATTAAAATAGGGAATCACCAGATAGCTTCCTGCTTTTAATAAGTAACCCCAATAAGTTCTTCCCTTCCCAGAATTTCCTTGTTTCTTCTTTCATAGGTCACTTCTCATGTGTAGGCTATGTCCTAGGATTTCTTCCCAAGAGGGACCTTGAGTCCCAGGGTTTGAAATCATCCCAACCCATTCAAGAGTTTCCAGATGATTTTGGCCCTATTATTTACACAAGGCAAATTTTGTGCTGCTTCCTGGGATTCCAGAAGGCGTATTACTGTGCCAAGGAATATTATCTAAGGGCTGATGAAATATCAAAGTGTTGTGGAGAGAACAATGAAATTAAGAGTCAGAGGAATTGGGCCCAAATTTCAACTCTATCACTTCTTCTTCCTCCCTATATAACTTTACATATGATCAATTCATCTCTCTGGGCCTCAGTTTCTCATTTCCAAAATATGAAGGATTAGAATTGATGGCTTCAGTGGTCCCTTCTATTAAAAAAATCTATCATCCTATGAACAGGAGAAAAAGAGAGAGGGAAAACATTGTTAGAAGAAGACATGGAGCTCCTTTCTCAAATTTTGTTTCATTTTCATAGTACATTTCCATGTCTTTCCATAATTTTTTTTAATAATGGTTTTATTTTCTTTTGCCTCTCCTCCCCTTCCCCTTCCTCCTCCTCCCCTAGCTTCCCTGGTTTTTATAATTCAGGTGCTTTTTCCCCTCAGGAAGGAACAGAATTACAGGTCTCCGTGACTATCCTAGCAGACCTTTAATCAATATGAATCAAAGCTAGATCTCCGCTTCTGGAGCCCCTTGCTATTAATCTCTTTTCTTGCTGTATTAGATTATTCTTTATTTCCTATCCTCCAACTAGTTTTCCACTAAGGATGGAGCGTTGTTTCATGCTTCACAACAATTTTTTGAAGCCTTAGGGATTTGAAAACTCATGTAAGGCTGATTTTCTAGTTGAATCCCTTTTTTGCCTGTTTTTTTTCTGTATCAAATCTATTAAGTTCATGTCCTTGGTGTTTTTGACTGGTCTCTTCAAAGCAAGCACTGAGCAAGGACATATTTATCTTGAGTTCTGAGTGTGTTTTCTCTGAATTTATCATTGGTTCCATTTCATCATCCCCCAGGAAAAATGGGCATACAATCATTTAAAGAGAAGTTCAAATGAATAATTTTGTAACTTTGAAAAATTTTAAATGTTAAGTACATAATTTTGCTAAGTTACTTAAGTGGCTATTTATTACCTGTTCTGTAACTCTTTTGCTTTAGATACATTTTTTGATCAGTTTTGGTATGGTGGCAAGAACACAGGACTTTTTTGGTCCTGGATCTTCCCAGAGACTAGAGTTTCCTCATCTGTCTAATCTAGATGGTCATAGAGGTTGCATGATACATGGCATGTAGTAATTGTCTAATAAATATTTGTTGATTGATTTCGGCCTAAGAACTGGTGATCTTGGTGACTCTGGGTCAATACCAGCATTTGACCATTTAGCAGAATCACAGATGGATTGGGGGAACCATCAGATTAAGGAGAAATATTGTTCTGAAGATTATAATTCTTGTGGCAGTGGTGGTGGAGGAAATGACACTGGTCACTTATAGAGGTTTTTTCTTTCCCTAATCCAAAATTCAATTTTTTACCACAATCCAGCAGAAAGTGACTGAATTTTAGCTTCTCATAGAAACTGTTGGAAAAATGGTCACTATTTTCCACTGTCTGGTTCTCCCTTTTGCTTCACTGCACAGAGCAGTAGGCTGCAAGGTTAATTACTGTTATTTAAATATTTAAATGTTTTGATTACTGATTCTTTTGTTGTTATTAGTATTAGTATGAGCGACAGTTTATAGATAAATATAAGGCAATTTTAAGTGTATCCTAAATTTGAGCTTTTGTTATGAGTCTAAAAGGGAAAAGAAATCTTATGAATATTTGAGCTAAATTTAACTGGTTGGGAAATGACCATCCCAACAGATTACCTGGGGAGGGGGCTCAAAATCCAGTCTCAACTTAGGCTGTATCCTTGACTCCTCCTTTTCTCACGCTGATATCCAATTTGCTGGCCCGTCCTGCCAATTCTACCTTTGTAACATTTTTTTCTATTTTGTCCCTCTTCTCTCTTGTGACACTACAAACACTAGATCCTCAGTACTGACAACTGGAGTATTGCAATATCCTTCCGATTGGTACTCCCATTCTCCCTACACCAGTCCATCTTCTACTCAGCTGTCAAATTGATCTTCCTAAACCATAGGTCTGATCTGACCATGTCACCTTCCCCTCTACCCAAATAAACTCCAGTGACTTCCTATTGCTTTCAAGATAAAAAAAAATAAACAAAATAAAAACAAGCAACTTTGGCTTTCAAAGCCCTTCCTAACCTGCTCCTCCTAACCTTTCCAGTTTTCTTATACCTTACTTCCTCTGTACTTTTATATTCTCCACATATTCTGCAATCCAGAGATAATAGCCTTCTTGCTGTTCTTCTCACCAAATTCTATCTATTAACTCAGGGCATTTTTATTGACTGTCTACCATGCCAGAAATGCTTTCCCTTTTCATCTCTGCCCCCACTTCCTTCAAGTCTCAGATAAAAGACAAAATTCAAGAAGTCTTTCCTGAATCCAATTATTGCGAGTGCCTTTCCTTAGTTAATCATTTCCAATTCATCCTGACTATAACTTGTTTCCATAATATTTTTTTTAAATCTTAGCCCCCCTGTTAAGCTGGGAATTTTTTGAGAGCAGGGACTTTTACCTTTTTCTGCACCCCCAATGTCTAGTATAGTGCTGGCAGATAGAACGTGCTTACAAAATACCCATTCATTGATCTCCTGGGGACTGGACATGTTGTAAGAATTTTATTTGCATTTTGTGTTTTAAAAAATTGTTGATTAAAAAAAAAAAAACATTTGGAAATGGGACCTTTGCCTTAGGCTAAATCTCTCACAAGTTAATTGTATATGGAAGAATCAGTCAGTTTTTCTTCACAGGTCTTTAGGTTCTTTTCTTTACTGTTTTGAGAGAAGCAAAAAGGAAAATATCATTGAAGAGATCACACTCTAAGTCAGCCTCTGAGGCAACACTGTAAATCACATGTAAATCATAATATAAATACTAGCATTGATTTGGTTCCTGTATCTTAGCCTGTCTACAGGCTCCATCAGGAGTTAAATTGCTTTTAGTTACAATAGACAAATGCAATGGTGTATGCCTTTTGTCAGTATATAAGATTGCTTGATAAAGATAATTTCAGAAGTTGGTCTATAAGTTTTCAACCAAATTTTCAGAGGTCCTTTTTTTTTTTTTTGCTTTCTGGATTCTTTTATTTTTTATTTTTAAAATTTTATTTATTTATAATTTTTTGACAGTATATATGCATGAGTAATTTTTTATAATATAATCTCTTGTATTCATTTTTCCAAATTATCCCCTCCCTCTCTCCATTCCCTCCCCCCCCCATGACAGGCAATCCCATACATTTTACATGTGTTACAATATAACCTAGATACAACACATGTGTATAAATACCATTTTTTTGTTGCACATTAAATATTAGATTCCGAAGGTACATGTAACCTGGGTAGATAAACAGTAGTGCTAACAATTTACATTCACTTCCCAGTGTTCCTTCTCTGGGTGTAGTTATTTCTGTCCATCATTGATCAACTGGAAGTGAGTTGGATCTTCTTTATGTTGAAGATATCCATTTCCATCAGAATACATCAGAGGTCCTTTTTTGACAAGGAAATATTAATCTTCCTATAGCTGCCTTAGGGTGATCAGCCTTGCGTTTCATTAATGTTCTGTGGATTTTTGTTGGAAGGCTTTCCCAATCTAGTTATGATAGATTTTATAGTTTTCACAATTGGCATTGGGTTAGTCTTGTTTTAAAATCTTCCTATTGAATTTGATGTCAATAAAATTCGTTACAAACGCAGCCATAGCTTTCTCTTGCTAAAAGTACTAGATTTTGCTGTATGTGAGTTGCTTGGAGGAGACCAAGGCATTCATAAGAATCCCCTTTATCTATCGGTACAATTTGCCCCCCCAGATTCCAGGATGAAAACTTCACTCTCTCTTTCACTGGAATAGACTAATAATTTAATACTTATTGGGTCAAAATGATATTTTGACTTCAATGGAGAAAGATTCTCCTAGGTGAAGTTGTTTCGTGTGTTTTTCTGTGGAACAAGATAACTTGCCATTCAAGTACAACAGTGATTAATAATATGTTTTGGTGCATCTCTTTAATGTGAAAGCCTTGCACAGTTCTGTTCAGAACTAATGATAATGAGTTTAAGGCTAAAGAGACCCATTAAGGGAACCCACGAAGAGGGAAATCATTCTGCAAATGGGGTCAGCAAGTACTAGGCAGAGAAATGTGAAGAGTTTGTGGAATGCAGTGTTTAAGAAACAACAAAGTAGGACAGTATGGCTGAATGCTAAAGTGAGGGGAGGGAAGTTTATGTAAAAAGACCAGAAAGACAGCTTGGGTATAACAGTTCCAAGGCTGTAGTCACTACTTGGAATTTGGTGAGTAGGGGAGTGATATGGTCAACCTCAAACTTTGTCAACTATGTGGAAGAGGGGTTGGAAAAATTCATCCAATCTCACAGCAGAGACAAGGGGAAAATGTGAGAACTGAACAGTATAGCATGACTTTACTTAACTGCTTTCATCTGTTACAAGGGATGCCTCCTTCTGGGTAGGGTAGGATATGATCAAGAGTTTGCTTGTAAATGGAACAGTTAAATGATGTAATACAGTGCTGGACCTGAAGTCAGGAAGATTTACCTTTCTGAGCTCAAATCTGATTTTGGATACTTTCTAGCTGTGTGATTCTGGGTAAATCATTTAACTCTATTTGACTCAGTTTCTTTCCTCATGTAAAATGAGGTGGAAAAGGAAACGGCAAATCACTCTAGCATCTTTGCCAGGAAACTCCTAAATGGTTTCGCCAAGGTTTGGACAAGACTGAAATGACTGAACAACAATGACAACAACACAAAGTGCTGTTAAATGTTTCACAACTGATTTCTGAAAAAAAAAAAAAAAGAAAGAAAGAAAGAAAAAAGGAAAGAAAAAAACATAATTGTGATACACTTTTTGAATTTTAATTTTTTATTAAATCTTTTTATTTACAAAACATCTGCATGGGTAATTTTTCAACACTGACCCTTGCAAAACCTTCTGTTCCAGATTTTCCCCTCCTTCCCTATACCCCCTCCCCTAGATGGCAGGTAGCTGTAACACACTTTTAAATTTAATCTGGGGATTATTAATATTTTCTCCATCACTTTCTTATGACTAAACAGCCAATAAAACAATAAAAATCAAGCTTTGACTTTCAGCATTAAATGATTTTCAAGAATGCTCCCACTGATGATTTAACAATGGGCTCTTGCTCTTGTTAGCTAGGAGCTAACCTGGCTCCAGCACGGCCCTGGGTATGGCAGCCATACAGAGAAAAACAAAAAAAAAACCATGTATCTATATATGCATATGTATATGCATGTGTATATATATATATATATATGTATATATATATACATATATATATATATATATATATATATATATACATATGTATATTTTAATGAACTTGATCTCTATGACTTTTTTCTAACTCTATGTCCATGTTTGTATGTTCTATAATTATATTTCCAAGGCAATCTGTTGCCAAATCTTGCCATTCCTCCCTTTTAAAATTTGTTGATATATTT